>NW_021853570.1:339607-345728 GCF_003651465.1 Formica exsecta
ACAACGTGTAAACCACGAAATAGCCAACAACAGGAGGACCGCTGCTGGAGCAGTGGCGTCGGCCGGGGGGGGTTGCAGCGGGCGGAAATTTCAATTAACTTTATGGAGGCCGCGATGTAAATTGCGTAGGGGTCATCGGCGTGTCGGTAGGGGCCAGCAGGGTAGGAGCAAGGGTGCCGCTGCTGCTGCTATCACCATTGGTGGAACAGCTGGAGGGGATGACAGTTGTGCCGGTGGTAGTAGTATCAGGGCCGACTGGTGGTGGTAGCGACGGCGGTAGCGGTGGCAGTGGCGGCGAGCGGTAGCAGTGGTGGTAATGCCGAGTTCAGGGGTGGTTTAGAGGTGTAGGTAGATACGGTCCACGGCCCCGTGGGCATAGGGCGCAGGCAGAGGGTTGGATGGGTATTGATCAGCCGAGCGGCCAACAAGACGCCTTTGCAGGATATCTACTGCCGCCACCGCCGCCGCCGCCGCCGCCGCCGCCGCCACCCCCACCACCATCGCATCACGGTCGTGTACGCGCGTATATACGTGTACGACTCGCTCTCTGCGAGGGTTTTGTCAAGGTTAGCCACCTACTCGCCGCCGCCGTGAGCCTTTCTGCACTCTCCGGTGCATGTTGCGCGAGAGAGCCGTCTTTCCAGCTTTAAACTTTATTACGTGTTCGCAAGGAACATCGAAGGCCTGCTCGGGCACGCTTCGATGTCGACGACGTATATGACTTTATAAAGGCGCGCTGTATATATGTCGTATACAGATATTCACGTGCGTGCAAGATTATATTTAACGCGTGTATACATACAGCAAGGCATACACACAGTTGTTGTTCCGCGTGCATCGACCTTGTTTTTACGAAATTCCGGGTCGCCGTCTTCGCGCCGAGGCCGCTCGGAGAATTGCCCCCTTCCCCTGCAAGGGAAGAGGGCCTTATCTGCGCGTTACGCATGCTCGTTATCGCGAGGAGAAATGTTAACGCTCAAGTAGCGAAGGTCAAACTGATCTTTGATTTATCATCGCCATTTAAATTGTTCTTTTTTACTTTTTTACTTAAAGGTTGACTAGTTTGCTAGTTTAAAATTTCGACGTTCCTGAATATTCGAGGTTGATCTGCACAATCAAATTTTTCGAGGAATCAATTTTGTGTCGATTACAATTAAGATATAGAATGTCTTTCTACTCATATCTTGTAAAAAAAATTCTCCGAAAATGCCCTAATCTTTCACATATTTTTGTTCAAAATTTCAGAATATTTTAAAGATTTTTTGATCAACTTTTTAATGTTTTTTTTATTATATGAATTTTCTAATGCTTTTCACTTATACGAAGGAAAAACACAGAGCCATTTAAGTTTCAAGTGTTAAATTTGCAAATGAAAAAAAGTATAGTCATTATAAGATGAACATTTTTCACTTGTAAGTATATCATTTTCATTTTTTTATCACTAAAAATTACAATAAATAATATTTGATCTTTTTAAAGACATTGAATATATAAACAGACACGTATAAATATGCATTTATAATATATTTTAAACACATAATGCACTTGGCTTGTCGACTGCTTACAATATAAAAGCAAAATTAAAATGGAGAATTTTTTAAAAAATTTTCTTGAGCCCCAATAAAATTCGAAAATTTTCTGTTTTTTCTAGATACAAAAAAAATCTTAAGAATTCTAAATTTTCCATGTTTTTCACAAAAAGTAGACATTTTGTGATAATTTTGAAAGAAACAAAATAGAGAAAATTTATCTGATTCCTAGGAGTAGATAATATATTACAATTCCGCGATCTTATCTCTCGACAAAAGCTCAATTCTTTGCAATTTATATATATTGTTTGGATTCGGCGCTGATTTTCGGGAGCATCGCGCGTGTCGCGATTGATGCGCGGATGTCGCGGACTGCACGCACGCGAAACGCATGCCAGGAGCTTGCCTGGTTTTTTTTGTAAGCGCAGCAGTAGGACGAGAAAAGGTTAACTGGACTCGCCGATATTCCGTTTACATTCTTCGTCGGAACTGGTTTTCGCCAGTCGTCGATTCTATGCGGCCCCTAGAAGAGCGAGGAGAACGGCCTATTCGGGAGCGTGCGCGCGCGCGCGCGGCAACAAAAGCGAAATCCGGGAATTCCGAAAATCACTGGATGCATCCGGTATGCAACTCTCCTTCGGGAATCTCCGAAAATTCAAAAGAGATGCGCGTGCGCGCGCGAGCGTCGACCGAACAATGAATCACGCAGGTATTAAATGTCAGATCGTTCCGCTGGATCATCGACGGAGTTCGTGACTTTCGTTCCCATGCGGGAATGTTTCTTCCGGCGTCACAAGATAGCTCTCGTGCATTATGATACATATTGAGTATCTCACTACGAGATGCATAAACGAGTTTTCACGCTCCGATGCGTTTCTGGAAGTTTGCTGTAAAAAAGATCGCGCACCGTCAAGAATGACACTGATGTTATCGCGCGGCAATTTTTCCTTCTCTCTCTTGCATTTTTAAATTTCAAGGAAGCAATCACTAAATTAAGTTTTCAGGCGAAAGAAAGATTGAAAAAAGGTACTAGATAATTAAGCGGAAAGAGCGATGTATAATTCTCAGCGAAGGTCATCGGCGGATATCCCGCAATATTTCGTAATGAACCGCGACAGATATTACTGATAGCGCACATCGCGAGAGGAGGATCGGCCGGCTGTCTCTTCGGGGTCGTCGAATCGTTCCACTTATTTATTCCGCGGATTTAAACTTCTTGCATTTATGTATACCGTGTCTCGTTCGACGATCGTCGAGAGACACGCTAGGTCCGACACACAAAAACAGCCTAAATCGCGAAACTACCGAAACGTTACTCGAGGCGACGAAGACGACGATGGCGAGGACGAAGGCCTTCGAAAAAAAAAGAGAGAGAGAGAGATAAAACTGACTCTGGGGCGAAGGAGATGAGGAAGAGAGGCACGGACGAAGCAGCTGTTTCGTCTGGTCTCGCCCTGGTACAATGCAAAATTCAGCCTCTAATTCTAAAGCGGTTCGCCAATCAGCCGCGTCATTGTTCGCCCGTGAAAGCTCGCGATTTTTTAGGGGGAGGCAGGGAGGGGGCAGAGCTAATCGTTTTCTGAATCCTAATGAGCGACTTCGGGTAAGAAAAAGAGAGAAAACAAGAAAAGAATTCGACGAAGGGAGGGAACAAACCAAAAGGGATATTCAACCGAGTTCGAGAAGCAGAGCGGAGTCTTTAACGCCGAAAGCAGAGAGCCCCGAGAGAAAGAGAAAGAGAGAGAGAGAGAGAGAGAGAGAGAGGGAGAGAGAGAGAGAGAAATGAACAAGCGTTTGTAATTATAAAAATGACTAATATATGATTTCGTTATATTATCGCGAATCGTGAATTATAATTAAAGCGAGGGGAAGAATAAAGGAGGCAAAATTGGCGCGCGCTCTCTGAACGAGTTAGTTCGGGGTCAAGAGAGGGAAGAGGAAGGGGGATCGGTACGATTAATCTCTCAGGAAGATGTGTACGATACGTGCGCGCGCGTTTATCAGACGCATGATTGTCAGAAACAGTCGCCTCGTGTACCAACGAACGGCCGGTCGGCCTCGAGAATCTACGTACACGTATATATATACATACGCCGATCGTGTTAACGCGATCACGCGTGTATGTAGCTGGCACGCTATAAATAATACTCGTCCACGAGAATACGAGAAGCGTCAGGACGGCTGATCAATCGGGTGTAGGTGTGGAGAGAAACAGCGGCAACGAGAGAGAGAGGGGGGGAGAGAAAGAGAGAGAGAGAGAGAGAAAGAGAGAGATGAGAGTAAACGAGAGATGACGAGAGCGCGGGAGAAAGAGAGAGAGAGAGAGAGAACAGTCAAGGACGACGTACGTGACCACTGCATTGCGACGACGGATTCTGTTGAGGATCCTGAAATTCCTCGGCCGAGAAACGCGCGGTGTCGTGTTTATAGGTGATGTATAAATAGTACGTTCACCCGAATCGACTGCTCCCCTCGCGACCGATCCGGAACGCGTTTATTTTGCCGAGAGAGACGGCTTTCTCGCGACTTTGTAAGATACGACGAATATCGCGCACATATGGACCACCACTCTCTTTCTCTCTCTCTCTCTCTTTTAATAATATTAAACATTGAAAAATAAAGAAAAGGAGAATTTATATAATTTTTAGCATGAGTTTGGGTAACGCGTTATCAAAATAGTATCAAAAATTGATTTCATCTGATTACGAAAACACAAGGCTGTGTGTGTTTTGTTACTACATTATAATATGACGTAACCTTTAATCGAAATGCAAAGGAGATAAGAGCCATTTCTTTATAATGCTTCTTTTGAAAAAGAATAAATAGCGCGCGCGAAGCGCGCGTTGTGTTGTGCTAGTTATTTAAAATTACCATGATTAAATTTGCTTTTGACGCATTTTTATTAATATCTTTATATATTTGTGATATATCTTTTATAATTTTAAACAATGCGATATTATATATTTTATATATTTTTTTATAATATTAAACATTGAAAAATAAAGAAAAGGAGAATTTATATAATTTTTAGCATGAGTTTGGGTAACGCGTTATCAAAATAGTATCAAAAATTGATTTCATCTGATTACGAAAACACAAGGCTGTGTGTGTCTTGTTACTACATTATAATATGACGTAACCTTTAATCGAAATGCAAAGGAGATAAGAGCCATTTCTTTATAATGCTTCTTTTCCTGATACGAGATAGTTCAACAGAGTGCATTTACTAAGATCGTAAATACTTCCTTTTACGAGCTATAGCCCAAAATTATTGTCTATAAAGGGAACGATATTTTTATATCGATAATGTATCGCTCGCGGGCAGAATCAATTTATCCTGGGAAAACTCTACGGACAGCAATGACGATGATAAGCTCCGATAGCACCCACCGGAATTTCTGCGCCGAAGATGCTTCACGAACTCCCAGGACGCCAATTTCTTAACCGCCGCTCGATAATGCATCTCTCGCGCGAGTTTTCCAATAAAGAGCGAGAAAGATAATCGCGCCTTCTTTCTCATTCTTATATTCTCTTGGTAGTTTCCCGACCATGAGGCAAACCTTGGCCGAGTTCCTGGAGGATAGTGGGCGGCCGTTCCTGGTCGCGGGATTGTCGGTATACAAGAAAAAATTTATACCATTCCCTGTCCAGGTTTCTCACAACGGAAGTAATTATTCCAAATGTTACGTTGTGTAATTATATGACATAAGAAAAATCTTCAAACGCGATCTAAATTTAAAAATAAATCTCAACGTAAAATTCTCTTTCTCTCTCTCTTTCATCATTTGAGAATTAAAACGAAAATGTGAATTATGTGTAACAAAAGAATTGGCGCGACTAGTACGATTATGAAGTCTTAAAGAAATCAAGAAAGCATGTAAATCATTTTAAAAGTAGCTACTTACGTGACGAAGGAGTATAACGCCAAGAAACGAGGCAAGACTGGTGCATGATAACCAATACAGATATCGTTCTACTCACCTGCAATAAAAGAAAAAGAAAACAAATGTTAATATTCAACTTTGTGATAAGTAAAAGCGTTACAATCGTACGTTACAAGGATAATTCAAGATACTCATATCACTATTACACATATAACTATTGTATGAGAATGTTAATATGTATAATTTTATAAAAGGATATAAAAATAGAAAAGTAAACACATCTTTCTTAAAAGAACAATATATGTATATTGCGATCTATTAATTTTCATAATCCTTCTTTTTATTTTAATTTCAATTTTATGTGACAAAAATGACACAATCCATTTTATTTAGAATTTATTTGAAAACGGATTATTGTCCGGGGATGGCATGACTCCAATCCCGGAGAATCCAAGGGGCAGTCCTTGCACCGCTCCTTGGATTGCGTCACGCTTACCGAGGAACTCCGCACTTGACCCGATTTCGGGCACGCGCGCGATTCCCTTTCTGCCGTCACCGCTCCCGGGCGGAAAAGCTTGTTCCCCCTCCTCCGTTTCACCCGCCATTTCCCCTCAGACGCGAGATGCATTTCAGTTGTGGAAATTGCATCGCGCGGTCGACCTTGACATTCTCGATCGGCAAATGAAAACTCGTCACGTCAAAAAAAAA
>NW_021853570.1:345810-348546 GCF_003651465.1 Formica exsecta
AAAAAAAAAAAAAACGCCTCCTGGCGTGAACGTGAGAACTGACTTGATCACTCTTCGACGATGGCATCACGTAAAGTTTGTCTACGCAATGTTTTTTTTACTACTACTAATTGTAAATAACGCGTGGCCGCGCCATTGTCACGTGAAACCATCGATTTTACCTTTGATTCGTCCCGGATACTCCCCCCAATTAACGAACAGACGTAAAACGCGCGAGACCTTCTCGAGGTGATAAATAAAGCGGATACGTTCGATTAGATTCGATCAAATTGACGATTGGCGTGTCCGAATTAAATCGCCACACTTGAGATCGAGCATTGCGCATCGATCGCTTATACTAGCCCATTATTATGCTTTGTTGTGAGACTACTAGTGCGGTAAAACCGAGTTTTATCTCAAGACAAGAGGTGCTCTTGTCGAGCATCCCGATAAATGATCGAATGTTATTCCACATTGAATGAAGGATATGCAATGATTCTGGAACACTCTATATATATTGATCTTTCGTTTCCGCTCTATTTTCGTTACAGGGCAGCAACGTCTTGGAATTCGACCCCCCCCCCCCCCCCCCCTCTCTCTCTCCCTCTCCGATTCACTCGATTCTCAGTCTTCAAAAGTAGACTGCTGTTCGATCATCGCTCGCGGAACGATCTGCCTATAAATGAGCGAGTTGCAGCATTAAATACAATTTCAATGTTCTTTTGTTCTCGATTTTTTTTCCACATTGATCAAAATACTCAATGATATTTTTGTCCACAATTCCACGTAAAAAAAATATTTTAAGAATTTCTATTATTTTTAAAGATTTTTTACTGTAACTTTCTAAATAAGTTTTTTTTTATTATATGTATTTTCTGATGCTTCTCACCTGTACAAAGGAAAAATACAGAGCCATTTAAGTTTCAAGTACTAGATTTGCAAATTTACTGAAAAAAATCTGAATAGCTTTTGTAACATAAACATTTATTAAAAATAATAATAAATTATTAAATTATAAATTATTATATAATATATTACATTGTATATTATATTTATAATATATTTTAAACACATAATTCACCGATTACTTAAAGCTTAAAGTATAAGAGCAAAATTATCAAAAAGATATTTCTTTTTAAATTCCCTAAAACCAAATAAAATCCTATGAGAATCCCTTGATTATTCCAGGTACAAAAATAATCCCTAAAAATTTCAGGTTTTCCATGTTCTTCCACGGAGTACACACCCTGATTTATATCGTATATTTTTTTCTAGTTCTTAAATTTCCCTTGTAAAACAGGACAATAAATGTCTCCTCTCTTCTGCTATTACTATCGACTGCTACTATATCATCCGCGCGACTGTAATAAAAACACGCTAATATATTTCGACGCGGAAGATTTTGCGAGCAGGAACGAGATGTATTTAAATTACGGTAGGATAGAGATAGAGAGAAAGAGAGAGAGAAGAGAGGACGAGATGAACCAGGCCAGTACTGCCGCAGTTAAAGGGACCTGTTGGACGGAAACGCGAAGAAATATAGGTCGCGCAGCCGACCGGGATTACCCTCCCTCCCTCCCTCCCTCCTCCGGGGGAAAGAACGACGCGCTCCCTTTTCATTATGCGTTTTACGTCGCTGAAATTTTTCCGCTCCGGAAATGCCCGGATGACGAGATGCACCTGCGTGCACCCGGTGAGGCAATGCAGCCCGCGTTGCATCTCGTCACGCGGAAGACAAATAGTGGGCCGTAAATAGAACGCGGAGGTTCTACCAATGGATTTATAAAGCGAAAAGCGGTACCGCGCTTCGTGAAGCTCAAAGCTTTTTGTTTTTTTTTATAAAGATAAGGCTTACACAATATATTTGCCGGTCGAAGTGATTTTGACGTAAAAATATATTTCGCAAAGCGATGTACTTTAATAATAATAAACAATAATAATAATAAAAAATGTATGTAATTTTAATAAAATGATAAAGCAGAGAGAGATAAAGAGAGAAAGAGAAAGAAACATTCCAAATTTCTAATCGGCTGAAAAGAAAATTTATTATACAGGGTGATTCAAAACAACCTTCTGTCCTTACAATGTTATATATATCATTCATTATAATATATCAGAAAACAAAATTAATACAATGACAGCAATGATTGTCACCGACAACCATGGTTCCTATGATAACATCGTAACGCGAGCGACGAAATCATGCGTTATCACAAGCGTTATTAATGCGAGTCATCGTTTTTGGCGCGTGTGCCATATACATATAATCGCGGAGCTCTGCGCAAACAAAATTTCCTATTTCGAAGACAGGTTTACGCTACACATCCGCGTGCGCGGATTCTCCCCAACCTCGAACTGATACCGGGGAATACAACGCGACATGCCGATCGGGCGCGACCGGGTAATCAGGAGGACACGTAAAGTACGTTGGTCAGGGTACCCGTAAAAGGAGGAGGCAAGTGGGTCAGTAGGTAACTCGTGCTAAACAGTGCACAGGAGTGTCCCGACATTGACCTATATGTCTACTTTGTGCGTGCACTCGCCTTCCCCTCCCGTGACCCTTCCTCCCCACCCCCTTTTCTCTTTCTCTCTGTCTCTCTCTCTCTCTCTCTTTCTCTCGCTGCTCTCTTCCAGCATCCCCTCCAGCGATGCACTTTCCAACCAATTGCATATAGGGTCCGCTTGCAGTGTGCACTTGCCCCACTCTACCCGCCGACACCCTGGCGCCGAATCGCCGCCGCCCCCGCCGTCCTTTCC
>NW_021853570.1:351212-353804 GCF_003651465.1 Formica exsecta
TACCGGACTGCTAGCGGACGATGGCGCGATCGATGCCCTGCACCAGGTGACGAAACTCGAGCCAAGGCTCTAAAGTGAACTCCCAAACTTCTTAACATCTTCATACATATCGTAGGCTCTCTCTTTCTTTCTTTCTTTCTTTTATCGTGCGTGCGTAGCGACCGACTTTTCGTAAACGCGGTCAACGCAATATCATCGATATTACCGCTCGTAACGTAAAAGAAAAATTATGGAAATTTGTTGGCGTCATCGTTATTTAAGAAAATCAATCTCTTATAATAATTGAAAGTCGGTCTCCATTAAAGTCAAGTTTGCAATTATTAAAAAAAAAAAAAAAAAAACAAAGTAGTCATCGTTCTTTATCTTTAAAAGATAAATATTTATCAGAATCGAATTCTTATCAAGAAAAGTCATGAAATAAAATTAAAGAATATTAGCTGTTTTTTTTTATCTCGATGCTTATCAGAATCGCTATCTTCAGATCTTCAGAAGCAGCTTGGAATACGAAAGAAAGAGAAGCGATAGCTCTATCCATAATTCGCAAAATCAAATTTAAATACGAACTCGTATTTACAGTAGATTGATTTTGGATGTATCATATTTTTGCTATACCAAAAAATTGCCTAAAGATTCAGATACATTTTTATTTGAATTTTCAGATCTGGGTGCCTGAAAGAAATTTCAGACAATCTGTCTTACAATTAATCATCAGTGTCGTTTTTGTAAAAGTTCAGAAGAGTGTACCTGAAAATTTGAATGTGTCTAAAAAGTAACAGTATTCTGTCTGAAAATTCAGGTAGTGTGTCTGCAAAAAAAAAAAACTACAGACACTTTACTTGAAGCTTTTTTTATAGTGTATCGACTATTAGAATCAAACTTTGATTTCGCGGAGACCCCATCCGGACGCGATCCCTCCAGCATCTCTCACGAACAGCTGGGGGGAAGCCGCTGCCATCGCGATCTCACCTGCCAGTGTTTCGCGCGCGCGAGGAGATGTACTCATCGTCATTGTTGTCGACCTTGGCGAGGACAAGGCGATAATAAATCGTTTCGTAACGCAATCTGCGTACGTCAGTGCGTGCGAGCACACAGAGGAAACAACAGACGAAAGACCAAACAAAAAAAAGAGAGAGAAAAAAACTTAAAGTCAGTCACACTCGACGCGCTTTTCTCACACTTCTGTCTTTCGCGCACTTTCCCTCCCCCGCCCCGTGCAAAGAATGCGTGCCCTCGAGAAAAGGGGCACGCGCAATACCCCCCTCGTCCTCGCGCGTTACATAACACGCCTCGTGTGGGAAGCCGCGCGCGTTTTGTTCCACCGCGCGGAATATGTTATTACAGTATATCGCCATGACTATGATGAATAATATAACGCGTAAATATGAACGTAGCTCGACCGTGATGGTGCGGCTTCGCGTTGACGCTCCCGGGAACGATATCGCGACGATAATTATATTATGGAGATGACAGTCATGGGCGCGGTAACGACTACAGGAACAAACAACGTTGCGGCTGCTATAAAAGTTGAAACAACGCGAGAATACGTGTACATGTATGTACGCGAAATATGATTGCAAGGTGCATACACGCAGTCTTACTTTTTCTTGAATTAATTACAACGAAAAGCAAATTCTCGTGTGAAAGATATTACAAATATACAGTAAAATTTTTTAGAAATATTTAAGATAATATTATATTATAACAATAAAATTCAAGAAAATATTGCATTATTCTCGTAATTAATAATTCTTCAACTCGCGATGGCAGAAGATTTGGAGACAGAAAGGAAAATCAATACGAAAGGCGAAGAATCGCAATTTCACCATTCTTGGCTGGACGTGAGCGGGTAAAAAAATTTCCATCGAAAACAAGCTGTATCTTCGCTGTAACTTCTCTCCCTCTCCGAATGTGCAAATAAGGCAAAGATCAAAGATGCGGACAATATTTTCAAACATTACAGATAATATTTTTTAACAATCGATTATTTTGTCGAGTCTCTTCTTGTCCGTCCGTTTATGCATACAGAGAAGAATATCGATGTGACTCTATTATCGCCGCGAAGAGGCAAAACGCGCATCTTTATCGCGTCATGTATTTAAAACTTTTATGAGTCGCGCCGCGTATCTACTTCTCGTTGCGCTGGTCATGCACGCGGCCTACGACTCTTTCAATTTTTCTCTTTCCTAAGCTCGCGAAGTGTCGCCGTAGTGCGATTAACGTCGCGAAGTAAATCGAATATGTCACGTTCCGCGACTGATAAGCCTCGGAGAAGCGAGATGTCGCCTAGAAACACGATTTTTCATAACGCGAGACTTTAATTAACACTTCTCAAAAATTCCTACGAGAAAAAGAGAAATTTAAAAATAATAAAAAATATAATGCATTTCTCATTTTTTGTATATTTCTTATTTCGTATCTATTAATATTCGTTGGCCAAAAGTATAGTGTTTTTCTTTTCTCTGATATCATATATGCGAATCGCAAGCATCATTTTGTCATTTCACGATCGACAAGTAATAATATATCGTCGCGTCGGTTCACCTGCGCGTGTCCATCGCAATTGGCTAAAATTGCCCAGTCGTGCCGCAATTC
>NW_021853570.1:353815-355354 GCF_003651465.1 Formica exsecta
GCTGCAATTCTATCAATTCCGCATCGATCGGCAGTTGAATCTTACGTTAGATTCGTGCCGCGCGTGTATTCTGCGTTAGAGAAACTCACAAAAGTTTGCATCTCTGTGAACACTCCATTTTGAGAATTTCAATCTCAATAATTGAATGTTTTTCGTTAGAATCTGTTTTGATACCACTTTCTGAGTAGTTCCTCAAAGGTTCCAAACCAACTAAATTAATACTCGAATCGATAAATTAAAAAAAAAAAAAGAGATTCTAGAGAGTTTTCGTTCTTCAAATTAAAATTCTCTAAAATTTTCATCGGTAAAATTTTTTAAAGACTTTTTGGTTTCAAAATTCTCGGGATATTGCCACTTTAAGAATTTTATCGAAAATTTCAGAATTCAAATCGATATACCAGAGTGTCCATTCAAATCTTGTAAAAAAATTCCTTGAAAATTTCCGGATCATCCAGATATTTGTGTGTGTGTGTGTGTTCAAAATTCCAGATAAAGAGAATATTTTAAAGATTTTATAGTAAAACTTTCTAAAATAATCTTTTTATTGCGTGCATTTTGTAATATTTTTTTCACTTGAATGAAGGAAAAATACAAAACCCCTTATGTTTTTCCAAGAAGTAGACACTCTGAATTCTAATTGAAATGTTAAAACTAATTCTTGTACAATAAAAACGAAATTGACATCATTTCTCTATTTTTTTACATTAAATTGACAGAGAACTCTTTTATATCAGGAGTTCTAGAACTTTTTGAGGAAGAGCCAGAACTTTATCGATTATATCGAAATTGTAAAAATAAGGTACTAACTTTACGGAGGTGAAATTCGCGAGCGCGAGACAGACCTTGAGAATGCGTAGAATTAAAACGCGCGTGATCGCGCAACTGTGAGATATCTTAATTACTACCCGCATACACATACGACGACGACAACGACGACGATTGTGACGGCGGCCATAGTGCACAATACGCAATCCGCACTGTGTGACTAAATTATCAGTACGTGTTTAATTAAGCTGGGGGGCAGCGCGCGTTGCGCTGCAATATTCCTTCCGGCCAAGGTCGCAGGCTGGTCTGGCGAAATAATTGGCGAACGCGGGTCTCGAAAAACGACGATGCGTATCAACGGATATATAATCGCCGTTGTTCGTGGCGAGACTCTAAAGTTAGAGAAAAAATGGACATCGCAAACACAAAGGCGTACATCGGCGCCTCTTTAAAAGAGCCCCCCCCCCCCCTCATGATAATTATAATCCCACGAGAAAAAAAAGAAGTGGACGGAGCGCGCGCAGCAAGAAAGACGCATAATGCACTTATCCTTATCGATAGCTTCAACAAATAACTCGTTATAGTCGTCATTATATCCTCTTATTTTAAAAAATTCATCTCGCTTTCAAACGATTAAACCCGCCGATGACATCGGATTATTCAAATAACGTTCGAGTAACATGCAACGGGCGGTGAATAATTATTACTCGGGCTTAAATTATTCAGATAGTTACACTTTGTTCTTGCGGTGCTATATCATTGCTACAGAGCGTC
>NW_021853570.1:355504-393122 GCF_003651465.1 Formica exsecta
AGCGTCGTTAATGGTCTAGCATCGATAAGCAGGGGAACAAAAACAAGCAATAACCTATTTTCTAAATAACTGTTCGTTCACGCATAAAACATTAATCGATTCGAATTTATGTCCGTGAATTTCGCATTAATCATTGGAAATATCTCTTTTAATCCGATTCCATTTTGGAGCGAAAAGTATTAGTACGAGTTAGCGCGCGTTGTGAGATGGCCGCATATTCACAATACATGCGCGGTTTATAAACATTGAAAAAAATATATCTTGCGTTCCATTGCCGTGAATTATTCCCCATTGTAACGCAGAATCGCGCGATATGCAATTTCAAGCGGTAGTCGAATCGATTCTACAGGGTGTGCTGAACAAAAAGCAATTCAGCTCACGCCCGCCGACAATAAGAGATTAATTTCTTTTTGTCATTTACCTATCGGTTATTTATCGTCAACTATTTCAAATTACTGTGTCAGGGACAATTATTTCACGGTCGTTAAACGCGTGAGTGCCTAAAGGGAAGTTCACTTTCTCACAGGTCAGCACGGCAGGCCCAAAAAAAAGCTCTGTCAATGTGTCAATAATCGAATTATTTCCTATTTCCATATTAAGAGGATGCCGGACCGTCCTGTTTTACCGGCCATAATAATTATATATTTGCTTAATATAAGGGTTTTGCGGTGTGTACGTGCAAAATAGGATACCTCTCCACTCGGAAATGCATGAAGGAATATAAGTAACCAATCTATTTAGCACTATGAAAAATTGATGATTTTTAGGATTTTTTTGAAGAATATTAAATAAAACTAAATTTTTAAAGAATGTTAAATAAAATTTAAAGAACATTAAATAAAAATTGATATTTTTGACGTTTTACATATGTTTTACTGATGTTTAAACAGTACACGATAAATAAATATCCAAGATTTGCAAATACTGACATATTATTTAAACATCAATAAAACACCGAAAAGGTCAATTTCTAATATTTTTTTAAAGAAAAAATTCCTAAAAATCATCAATTTTTCATAGTGTTAGAGTAGACTGGGTCTTTAAATGAGCGGCGAGTTTTTTCCGCCATATCGAATGGAAGGAAGCTGCAAAAAGCGCCGTTCTATGTGTGCCGTTATCAATCTCCATATCGCCGGGTAATCGCGCGGAAGCTCCGACAACGCGAACGCGATATTCGCACGCGGTAAGAAAACTGCAATGGCTAGCGATGCGTGAATAATTCGCGCCGCCTTCGGCCTTCGGATGCATAAACGGGTGCTAACGTTAGGGATAGGTGTGTCCTGTTCCGCGGTGTGCAAGCAATGTCACTGGGTCGGCGCATTCTGTCATTCGCCATGAGAAACTGGCAACAATGCAATGCAACGCGCAGTGCAGCAATTGCGTAACGCGATTGCATAATTACACCGATCCGCCAGAGCGGAACCGAGCTCCTCTCTCAGATCGCGTGCTGCGATGATCGATCAATAAACTCGCTTGCGTATGCGTCGCGCGTATTATCTATGAATCGACATTTTTTTTTCGATTCATCGCGCCAATCGTCCATTGAATCGCGGGATCGAGCGATCCACCGTCGACGAAAGATGCAATCGACGAAAGATGTAATGAGATATATAATTCGCTAATCGTTGTTAAAATAATTATTACCGCAAATAAATTAATCGAACAGGGTGTTTACGCAAATTATGTAAGAAAATTCCCTAAATCCCCATAAAATTCCATGAGAATTCCCTGATTTCTCCAGGTACAAAAGAAGTCCTTGAGAACTCCAGGTTTTCCATGTTTTTCCACGGACACTCTGTCGAATTATCATCTCTCGTTTGGATACGCGAGAGCAGAAACGATCGACTTGTACAAGTCACATCGAAATTTCTTGCCCACGCTTCCGAGACTATTTCGCTTCTAGTCAAGTAAAGCCGGCGACTGTTTATAACTGCAGGATGTCCTGGCCGATACGACAAGCCGAATATCTAAATAGTGAATGTGCATTATGATATGTGCCTGCACCTACGCTCGCGAAACTCTATCTCGTTAATTGACGGGAAAACCAAGCGGAAAGACCGAGGGAGGCCGTTCGACGATTCGATACAACGATGTATTGGCGATTATTAATACTGTGCTTCTACGAATCAATGTATCGTATCTGAGAATTTCCACTTTAATGACGATTAACGACGTTGACCATTTGTCGGATCTCTATCTTCGCGATTTCACGTGCAAAATGATTAATAAAGAAACGAAAATGTGCGTTTTATGATATGCCATCGTGTTTTTCGCGAGGTTTCTTTACAGTAAGCCCTTCTTCCGATCGTTATCGATACGTATCACTTCTAGGAAGGCATCGTACAAACATACACAGGACCTACAGTTTGGCGCAACCGAGATGACGCTGGCAGATGTTCGGCCAGCTTGCTGGCTAACTGACTCGTTCGTCGAAGTTCAAACATCGAATTCGAAAAAAAAGAGGAGAAAACCATGCAAATAACAGGCAAAGCACAGTCAGTTTGTGCATACGCGGTGAATCATTCAAATTCTTTCCCTTAAATAATTTTAAAAAATAATGATTAATTATTCTTTTTTCTTGACCTCTAAATAAAAGTACGCGGCAGCACTTCGCTAAATAAAACATGCCTCAATTTGTCTTGGACACCCTATATATAGTCTAGAATAACTTTTACTGGTAAACGCCCTGCAAAGAAACTTGGTTGCACTTTAGAATTTTGCGACTTGCATCTCGCCTACTGCTCTTTATCTCTCTCCCTCTTTCTTTTAAGAAGGCGCGATACTCACTTTAGAAGACCCTGAATGTTGAAGCAGAGAAGTAGAAGCTAGAAGAATATAACAGAAGCAGAGCATATAAGGCATCGGCTGATGCCTGCGGTGCATGGTGCAGGAGGACGGCGTTGCAAATGAGAGGAAGCAAACGAGCGAGCGAGCGAAAGAGAAAGAGAGAGAGAGAGAGAGAGAGAGAGAGAGAGAGAGAGAGAGAGAAAGACAAGGAAAGGGAGATGGAAGAAGGACAAAAAAAGCGAAAGAAGAGGTGAAGAGAAGGATAGAGGAGCACACATAGCAGTGTAGCTCGTCCTTGGACTTATATAACGAGGAAGAGACCACAAGAGGGAGAGGAGAGAAAGAGAAAAAGAGAAAGAAGGTTCGCGAAAGAGAACACAACGACACGCGGATAGAGAGTACACGGATTAAAAATGAAGGATAAAGGGCGATGTTAGCCCTTTGCGATGCGTGTGCGGCCAAAATTCCAGGACAAAAGATTTCGGGGTATTTCTTCTTTTCGGATCCTAACTGTGCAGGCAGGTCAGAAAACTCGCAAATGCAACGACCCGGCAACGATGCCCTATGCTTTTTCCGCTCCCTTTTCGTCCCTTTTCCTTCTGAGAAATGCCGACCACCATCGACTCATCTCTCGTTTTAACTCCGGAATATATGTATATAGTGTCATTCCCATCGCCATGAGTACTTCCTCCAACCACGGGATATTCTTCTCCGAACTTTGAAAATCTTTTTTCCTCTCCATCGTTATTCCCTGACCGACAAAAATATATAGGGTGTCTTGGACAAATATCGACGAATTTATTTCAGAAATTTCTAAAATATTTTTAAAAAGTATTTCCAAGAGAATATTCCAAAGCATTCTTTCACGAATGTTATTTCCTTTTTTTTCCTATATACGTATCTGATTAACTTGAGCGTGTATTAATTCACGCGAGAATCATTTTCTATAAGATAAACCGCACGAAGATTATCTCAAAAGACGGACTCTGTCGTACTCGCGAGCGCGACGTCTTGAAAAGCGAGAGAAAAGCAATATAAAAGACGACGCGACGGTATGCAAAAAAAAAAAAAGAAAGGAAAAAAAAGAGCGGCGAGAAAAAGGAACGAGGAGTCGCGGCCGTGATCTCGCGGAGACCGGAATGAATGCAGAAAGATCGGCGCGGTTGGGTCGCACACACAACCGCACGCGACCAAACTTAGAACTTTGCGCTCCCGCAATTTTACTTGCTCGTGAGTTTATTGCATCACGCTTTCCCTAGCGAAAATCGAAATATTTATCAGCTCGCGATTTTTTATATTATGCCAGATTTGACGCGCTAAATAATGGCCGTTAAAATCGCGGAGCCATTCGAGTGATACGAATCCGCCATTCGCAAAAAAAAAAAGCTCGATTAATTGGCGATCGCATTCGCGTCAACAAAAGCATCAAATTCGAATAAATTATGCGCCGAGTCGACAATCGATGCAAAAAATGCACGAATAATATAAGTAAATCATCAAAATATTAATTGTTTAGTCGACTCCATATTTATTTTTTTATTGATCGATCAAAACGCTAGTTTTATTCATCCAAGCAATTTTATTTTTAACGATACAATGTGGATGTTTATTTTGAATCTTATACTTTGTAAAAGCATTTGGCGAAAAGTACTCCGATAATTAAACTTTCTATATAATTCGGCTCGTAACAATGAGTAAGTCACATTCAACACATGAAATAAATAAGAGAATTTATTGTAATCAGATGTATCTTGAGACGCACCTTATCCTATATACGGAAAGATTTCATAGTGTAATGACAAATAATAAAATATTACTTTCAACCTTTTTGTTGTGGAATCTATTTTTTTCATTCCGGCAAAAGTGAAAAGTCTTTCTCGTTTCGATTGACGGTCGAAGGGCTGGATCGGGGCGACGGCGCTACCGGGAGGGTTGTTGCACGACGGCGACGACGACGACGCGGGAGGGTTAATTCGCGGTGGCTTGAGGTAGGACGCGCACGAGCGGTCGGCAGGTGTCGCCACGTCGCGACGTGGCACGACATGGCACGCGGTCGCCAGGCCAGCCGTACTCGGTCAGGCGATAATAATCCTCACGTGTGCGCGCCCGCCGTTGTCAGACGACATCGTGACTCCGATTCATCGCGCGCTGCCCTGGCCCCTCCTCCCCTATGTAGGTTAAAGACACGCAGTTACGGTCGCACGCGGTGATTGCGCGCCTCGGAACACCCTGGTGGTATTATCGTGGTACCTCGTCTGGGACTTCTTCCACCACGTGCCCGCGAGCGATCATCCGCAGGATGATGCCCCCAAAATGTATCTCGCGTACTCTCCATCTTCGTCGGAAGCGCGAGCGAGCGAGCGAACGAGATATGAAAGATCGCGCGGGGGACGCGGGAGAGACTGTACGCGCTCCGCGTACAGTCGGTGCCAAAAGCGCGCCGCGTGACATAGATTCGATCGCGGCGGCAATTTTCCCGGCGACCCCGACGCCGACGGTCATCCACCGTCACGACATTCGGGTGAATCGCCTCGACCGCGGATGCGTACGACGACGACGACGACGACGACGACGACGACGACGACGACGACGACGACGACGACGACGACGACGACGACGACGACGACGACGAGGGAGGCGTCGCGCGATTTGTGTCATAGTCACAATATTGTCGCCGTTTCTCACGCGGGACTTTAGCATCCTCTCGAGCGAACTTACCTCTCTCGGAGGACTCCATCGTCGCGCTCCTGGGGACGCTGCGCTGCAGACTCCCGGGGCTAGACGGGGCTTGAAACGGGGGATCTCGCCACTGGCGGGCGTGTGGCACGTGGAGAGGAGGACCCGTTCTTGGCTCACGTCGGTCAGCTCGAAAATTCTCACCACAGTATAAACATGGCCGGCCGCGCTCTCGACCGCACGGCTCCCTGGCCTGTCACGATCCGCGGCGCGAGGGGGGTCGTTGAACCTCTTACCGCGGCTGCGAGACGGCGTCGCGGAAGGGCACCGGCCGCGCGAATTCTTCCTCCGGGGGCCTGCGGGGAAAAAAACGCCGTTGCACCGTAGGCTCCGGTGGGCGCGACCTAAAAATAGATCGCGGATTTCGGCGGATTGTTTTGACTAATAATGCGCTTCGCAACCTACTCGCTGGTGGCGCCACTGAGCGGCGAAGTCGCGCTACACTCGCGCCCCCGCGACGCGCTCGCGCTGTCATCTGTCATCTGTCATGCGATGTAC
This sequence comes from Formica exsecta, assembly GCF_003651465.1. Lineage (NCBI taxonomy): Eukaryota > Metazoa > Arthropoda > Insecta > Hymenoptera > Formicidae > Formica > Formica exsecta. Next base: position 361,526 of record NW_021853570.1, read on the forward strand.
ATGTGCACATGATATACCTATGTAAGAATGTATATATAAATATCTCTTTTCTGTCGAGAGAGAGAGAGCGAACGCTGGAAATTGAATAATTTCTTGTATAGTTCGCAATTATATTTGCATTATAATGACCGGGAATGATGTCAAGCAGGCTCTCAGAAAGCTGGATTTTCCTTATTGCGCCAGGGAAGCTCTATGCAGAATCGGTATGAATAGCATAGGTTATCTCGATAATAATAACATCAGTGCACAGAAACTGTAACTAAATCGTACAGATCTATTATAAATAAATTATATTACAAATAATTTAATAAATAAATATTACAAATAATATATAACTGTGTTATATATCCGCATTATTACTTTTTCTTTTATTCAAGAAATACTCTGCTGCAGACCCGGCAAGCAAGTCGATCTGCAAATGGACTTGATATCGGAATTTGTGTTTGGAGAGATAGAGAAACGAAAGAAACGTAACATGACCATGGCGATACAAGAATTGCAGCTGATAGAGATTACGAGCGACTTCTTCCAAAGTCCAGGTGGCACGCCAGCGGTACGCAACGCTCTCTTTCTTTCGCTTTTCCCAGCAGACAGTCCCAGGTATAAGACTGTAGGTAATCTGGTATCTTTGGCGATTGCCACGCAAAACAAAGCAGTCCTGAATGCAGCTGGCATCTGGATGCAGCAATTGGGCTCCACCTCGCTGCAAAGTGTGGGATTGGCGAGGCATATACTCAACGACTATTTTGTACTTACACCAAAATCCATTGATAAGCTGAAACAACTACCTGTACTCGCACCGCATTTCACCGCAAACTTATTAACAGCGATAGGTGAAGTTTATGAAGATAAAGATCCGCCTATGGAGCTGCTCAGATTGGTAGGCGAATGGATCGATGAGAATCCAAGTTTACTATTGACTCCCTTAATGGACAATCCAGCATTGCCCACTGGTGGGATTCCAATGACACCGATAACACCTATAGCAGGCCTGTTTAGGTATTTTGTGTACTGTAATTTTTTCAATATAATAATGATAAATAAAAACGTTTAACATCAAATTATTTCTTTTATCATAGGTGGTGCATATTGAGTCCTCTGCGTCATGACGCCGCGGAGAATACGGAGGGTCAACAAGAGACGCGAAAATTTCATTCAAAGGTTCAACAGTTGCTCATGGATTCGGTATTGCGTCTGAATAACAGCGGTAGCAACAAACACGCGATATCAGCGCAGCATTTGGCGTCTACTACTCGTTTATTGACGACGAACTTGCAAAATCGCGCAAACATAGACACAGCTTCGCGTGATTTAGCCATGGAACGACTCGCGCAAGCCGTCAGTGCGGCCATGTCTGCGAACTGTATTTATGGAAATAAACGTATATATCTTTTATATACATATATAAAAAATAAATATATATTAACGCTATATTATATATCTAACATTTGTTACAGAAGAACTATTGGCACTTTTGCAACCATTGTCGTATCAACATTTTTTAATCGAATGGACATTACAAACTTATGCAACTAAAGCAGCTTGAGATACCATAATGACAATGTGTTATTTCACAGATAATTTAATAATTACTGTTTGTACATAAAAAAGATGCGATTTTATTGAACTTAATTATATTAACTACTGTACAATAATATTTAATTTTTAGCCTAAAATGGCTTGAATGTCCGCTTTAATTTTAATTCCTGCAGTCTCTTCTTATCCAATTCAAACTTCTTTCGTAATTCTGCTAAATCTAAAAGGAGCATCGTATAAATTAAATGTCTCTAAAAGAAATTTTGTATTACAAAAATCTTGTGATTTGAAGTTACACTTACTCTGCTTCTTTGCCTCGCGAATTTGGAAAGTGTAGAAATTAAGTAATTGTTTCTTTTTCTTGCGTTGTTCTTCCTTTTGTTGCACCTTGCCAATAGTAGATTCTTTCCTAGATGGTGCAAATTGTCCTCTTTTCTTTCCAGCTGCTATGGTTACCCAGCCATCATCTTCCTCTTCTGCAATCTGTTCTTTCGCAATGCGATCCTCTACCTGCTTATCATACAAAGTTAAATATTCCTCAATTTCTTTTTTTGTTATTTCCTCGTCGCACAAAGAATCATTGTATTCTTTGCACCATCCTGTTTGAAAAAAATTAAAGAAATAATTAGAAGAGATATAACTTAAGAGATGTAAAATTACGATTACAATATAAAATAAAATACAACTTACTTTTTAATCCTGTAAGGCATTTATTTTCATCATTATTCAATGTGATGACGCAGTCTTCTGACAGTTCCATCGCCTTATCCAAGGAAGATTCTTCTTTAAAAACAATATATGCAGTTTTGAATCCTTTTGCTTTCGAAAATGTAATTAAATTTACATCTCCACAAAGCTTAGTAAATGCATGTTTCAAACAGTCAGTGGTTGCATACGGTGGTACATTTAATACAAAGAGAGTTTGGTTCCTGGGATATTCAGGTTCTTGATTTCTTACAGAGTGTTCCTTAAAAAACAGCTGATGCTTATCCGAACTGTCTGCATCGAAGCGAATCCAGAATGCTATAATACAAAATAAGTTTATTTTGAATATAATCCAATATACATATATACCAAAAGAAAAAAGTTTTCTCTCTATATATATAAATGATATAACTTACTTTTAAAACCTTTTGTATTTTGTGTATTAATAGTTTTCATGTTTGGATTTTCTCTCTTACAATATATTTTTATCAAAATTTAAAGCGAGTGCATCCAACTAAGCATTTACCGAGTTTTTATTTATCATTTCTTTTATATTAGTCTATCTATATTTTGGTAATAAACTTATATACTCTAAACGCTTCTAGTAGAATGAAAACAAATAAGGTTATACAGACACATGGGGGACATAAATATCGATTCGAGAGATTTCGAGAGGTTCTTTGTAGCTGAACTTCTTGCACTCTTTTTGTTTTTCCTCTCTTTCTCTGCAACATTTAAATATATATATCTATCTCATGTTTCAGGTTTCAGACATTCTACGCATGTGTTCTTAGAATAATGGTAAACAATGAAAGATAAGGGAAAATTGAGAATAGAGAATTTCGCGGGAGAGAAATATGTAAAAAAATTAACTTTTGAAATTTAGCCATACACATACATCTTACTACTAATTTATTTTACATCTTATTAAAATATATTTTTTTAATAACTATAATTACTTTTAAAGAGTAATACAGTCAAACCTTTCCAAATAAAAATAACATCTGTCCGTTCTAAAATAGTCGAGAAATATTTTAAATTTAATTTCTCCTTTGCTTGCATGTTGTTCGCCGTTACTTTATTCATGTAAAACTGCTAAATTTCTTATATAAGAGAGAGAGAGAGAGAGAGAGAGAGAGAGAAATTTTTAAATCGGTTTTATTTAAAAATATATAAATGATAAGTCACATATGTAATGCTTATTTAAAAAATATATTTTCTTTCTCTAAAAAGATCAATATAATATGACACTATATTACGACAAATGAATTGTTATTTTTCCTCGCCGCATCGCAAATAATCAATTCAAACTGGCGAGAAAATGACGCATTGCACATGCATAATACATGCAAGTGACACAAATGTCAAGGACATTCGAGTCATTTAGCGCGCGTAATCGATTTAAAAGCGCAAGTATATGTAACTCTTGCTTGTTGATCCAAAAATTTCTCGCTCTTTTGCTTTAACTGCATTTTGCTATCTTGCTTCTATTTTACCCTTTACTTGCTTCCTTTTCCTTGCATCAGAATTCGAATCAATATCTATTTCATTTCACATGTAAAAACTGCGATGGAATAAAAGAGGATTAACATACAAGCAAGCCCAAGATTTTTTTAGAGGATTCTATTATTCCAATTGCATTTTGCTGAATTAAAGTAATAGAGATATATATTTAAATATATTAGAAATAGAAAAGGAGAGAGAATAGAAAGATTAAAGAAAAATAGGAAAGGTACAAAACTAAAAAAAAAAAAAAAAAAAGCATATAAAATTTCAAACGCGCTCTTTTTACGTGATAACAATTTTGCGAACGCTGGCTTGTTTTTGCGCAAACAATCAAATCGATGCTCGTTATACAAGTCGTGTGGCACCGAGAAATATTGATCAAGGTGCTTGCCCGACCGCTGACAGTGCGCGTCCGTAACGATCACGGTAGTTATGTGCGGAGGAATTGTCGCACGAGGGTCGCACACACGAAATTCGAAACTGGCCTTTTTACTGTTACTCTTCTCGATCGCGCATCTGCCGTTGCTGCGACAACACGTCGATGCCAAGATACTCCGTGGCAATTTGGTGACACGCGAGGTAAATGCGTATATTAATAACAGAAATTGAATTACAAGCGGAGAACGCGCGATTTTATAACGTGAATAAACTTCCATCTATCCCCCTAGGGAAGCAGCTTTAAGGCTGCGTTCGGAAACATCACCCGTATGCACACGAGTGTCGTTCTATCTTTATTATTTATTAAAAGTTGAACAAAGATAGAACGATGCTCGGGTGCTGTTTCCGAACGTACCGTAAGATGGTCGATACTAGCGCGCGCAAAGAGAATCATCAATCAGTTGCAACTGAAAGAAGATTGAATAAATATTAATTAGATTTTTATGCGATTTAATATAAAATACGCGAAAATTAATCACCGAATATTTAATCGTATTTTTTTTATGATACAGTTTGGGGAATATTGTGTTGAAAATCAAAAGCAGAGCAAATCACACAAAACTCTATAATTTATATATTTTATATGCACACATTTTACTATGTATCACAAAAAGATCTTTAAATGCAGTGAGAGAAACAATATAAAAATTATTTTTATAATTATTGTTACTGTATGATTAATATTGTATAGGCAATAATATTGACTGATGCAAAAACCATTTATACGCTGTTATTGTTTTTTAATAAAATAAGCTTTAACGATTAAAAATTTATGGCATACGATAGATAATAGAAATGACATATTTTCAGAATTGGGCATTCGTTGCGAGATTCTGTTTTCTAACGGAACGCGGTACTTTCCGATATCATTTTCAATTAGGAGGTGAGGAACGCGATTTGAATCTGTTACTCTACTATGATGGACCTCATCAATGGCCCACCGTCTATCCTTCCAACAAGACGTGTCGAGAAAAGGAGAGTATCCTTAATATCGATTACGGTCAAATAATACCCTTGAACACGTCGTTACATTTGTCGGGATGCTTGGAAAGCGACGACGGTATAGTTCGATGCGACAGTCAGAGGAAATTCATCTCGGCACGGCCGAGATGGTGGTTCGTAGCTTTAGCCGACTGCTCTTCCAAGACAGGCTTGAACGTCACGTACTGGATATCGTTGACTAACGCGCCGATCGGCACATTCTGGAAGGAACACTTCTCCGCGGATGAATTCTGCAAGTAATTTGACTTTCACGACAGTCGACGAGACTCGGAATAGCGTTCCTTAATCGTGCCCGTTCTTTCGTTTGCAGACATACTGCCGCTGCTGATAACGACCGCTTGTATCTACGTGATAGTCACTACGCTTAGTTTCTACGTAGCGCTGCAACTACGCTCCAGGAGACTGCTGCATATATCCTACAAACTGTTTATAATTTCCGTGTTGTGTCAGTTATTGGGCTTGTTGTGCGAGATTTACAGTTATGTCAATCTCGGTCTGAGAGGAGTGCCAGCCGAGAAGGCTCATTTGTTGGGCCAGCTCTCGGAAGCGTGCTCCGAGACTCTGTACACGGTGCTTATGTTGCTACTTGCACTCGGCTACACGATTACCAAGAGTGTCCTCACGTCATCCCAAGTCCGATGGCTCATACTGTTTACCAGTATTACTGCCATTTGTCAAATGTCGCTGTACATATGTCAGTCTGAAATATTCGATCCCGGACTGGTGCTGTATATTTACGAATCGCCACCAGGCTACGGATTAATAGCATTGAAATTGATCGCCTGGTTCGTGTTTGTCACTCGTTGTTTCAAGACCATCAGGAAGCTGAACACAAAGCTTCATTTCTACTTTTCGCTGATTATGTTGGGATCAACATGGTTCCTCTGTCATCCCCTAACGGTATATTCATACATCAAGTTTTATTTTAATCAAGTAATTTCTAAACACTTGTGTGCGTGTGTCCTATCTGAACAAAATATTTTATATTTTATAAAAATATGTAATGTATTTCTTTGTCTATAGATATTGACCATCACTTTATTTGTGGATCAATGGGTGAGAGAGAGTGTCGCTAAAGGAAGTTCCCTTTGCATTGTCTTCTTGGGTCACATAACGTTTTTATATGTAACGCGACCATCTGTGAACAATAAGCGTTTTCCATTCCACATTAGGACATTCCAAGTTGTGCCCATAGGTGGTCATGGACAAGATCACAGTTATGAGCCTGGTTCTCAAACTGCAGTCACGGCATTTACTATCACACGAACACCGGCTTACCTTAATCAATCATGATGGAAAAAAAATAGTAGATAGGAAAGCGCCACCATTGGCAGAACGCACTCTTATTGCAGTGGCTATCGAAGAAAAGCAATTTTTGTGATATCAGTATATTTTTTTACCATACATAGTGCAATGATGTGCGGTAATGTACGCATTTTTGCATTGAATCCTATCAAAATGGATATCCTAATCTAGATAATCGAATACTGTTAATAACAATACTGATTTTTTTGCCACTATATTGGCTAAGATTTCCATATAAACAATTTCAAATCTGTATATAAGACTTTTATCTTATCTTGTCACAAAGATATTTATAATAAAGTACATGATGCAATTTCAGATACTTTCTTATTTTAATACAATGAAAAACGGTTTATCACATCTTTTCAGGAAAAAAGATGGACTTGAAAATTTTTTGGAAAAGAACATGTATTGTTACCAATTTTCATTTTTTACATTTTTTATATGTGCATATTATGTAATTGAATCTAAGGCTAATAGATTGTGTTGAATATGTAAAAAGATAATAATTATCTATACAATAATCCGTATTTATATTCAGGTCCCATTGTACATTTGAAAATTACTATTGTTACTTATTATCAATCACAAGAGCCATCCAGCCAGCCATCTCTCCACCTTTGATTCACTAATTTACAATCAAATTCTGGTTTTCCAAGTTTCTTATTTACCTCGTTATGGATTCTGCATAGCCATTGACTCAATTTTTCCTGCGAACCAGTCTCTGGCGGTGTGCGTTTTAATTGTTCCTGCAGATCATCCGCACATATGTTGCAAGGATAAAATTTGGAAAATATATGAAAGAAGTTCTTCATTTCAGTCTTCTGTTTTTCATTTGGTTTATCGGGATAATATGCAGCCATACTGTGTAAAAAGGCCCAAGACTTTGAACCTAATTCATCTTTATCTAAAGGGCAATTGTCTCGAGTACTATTACTGGTAACTGGAGTTTGGTCTTGTTTTTTCTGTCAATTTTTTAAATCATAATTACATCATGACACGATTATAATGGCATTATAAAATGATTATAATCATATAACGCAATTCTTACAAAATAATAAAAAATATAAAATATCTAAAAAAAATAAGAGTAGAAATTTTTACATAGAATCTGATGACACAAAATCAGATTATTAAGCATGAATGAATATTAACAAATTATTTTACGAATTGTTGGTTCACCTTTTTCGAGTCGTAGGCTTCTTTCTCACGTTTCGTCCAGGTCTTAAAATCCTGACAAGCACGACACGGCTTTTCATTTGACATTTTCTAGCACTTTATATGCATGTACGTAAAGATCCTCAATATGTCACCGTAAACAGGTTAACGTAGCTCTCATACGCAGCATAACCTCTCTTTTCTCTCTTACAGTTATAAGATTGGCATCGAAGGTTTTTTTAATCCTTGTACATATTCGGTAAAATTATTCATAATGTAGTCAAAATGAAACGGATTTATGACAGTTAAAAGCATGTCTTTGTAATACTAAAAATTTGATACGGCTGCCGCTCTTACAGCGGCTGTGGGCCACTCCATTCCATGATGTAATCCAGTGATGCGCTGCCGTCATCCGTCATCACTGGCCGCGTTCAGGTGCAGCAGAGAAAACCGCTTGTTAGTAGCAATTGAATATGATTGGTTCTTACTTTTAGAACCAACGAATCAACGTCGAGTGTTAACAAGACGATAACTGAGCGCTTTCTCTGCTGAACGCGGCCACTGATGTAATCTAACCTACCCTAATCTGATCTAACACAATCCCAACCTAAGATTCTACAGGGTGATGCGCAAAAATATTTCATCAATAAGAATGTTATTATAGTTATTAATAAAAAAAGAATACAATAAATAATACATATATATATATATATCTCGTATATAAAATTTTATTTATAGATATTGTTTCTCTGTTGTTCCAACAGTGAATATGTAACCCTTGGATTTTTACGACTGATAAATTTCTTGCCATTGGCGCTAAAATCAGATCGCTTGCTCACGCATCACATTGTATATTTCACACAACTTTTGTTACAAGTTACAAGAATATCATTCAACCGTCAAGTTAGAATACTGTGTATAAAACCGGTAGTTTTTCTTTTTTTAAATAATGCATGTCAGTTACTTTATGTGAATAAAAATACTTTTATGGTATTTCTTTGTAACCCATAAATGCTGTCCTAAACGTTCGAAATCGTTCCATTAATTTTTATCGCGGGAGATAAATGTGTTCGTGTTTAACCTAAAACACAAACTTTGCGACCACGTGAATTGAAAATTTATTCGACAATCGAAACATGAATCCTTAACTTTTCACGTTATTTTTCTTAAATTAAACACAATTTGCCCCAACATTGAATACAGATCTAAAATATATAATTTTCTTTTTCAGAAAAAATCGCGAGTTTAATACATGTATAAAATTATATAAATTTAATTGTATATATTTTCAAGAATATTGAAAATATTAGTTTTAACATTATTTGACTTGAAAATTTGAATGCGATGATATGATTTTCATAAAATTATATAAATTATATATATATATATATATATATATATATACAGTATAACAAACGAAATGTCAGGAACGTTTTTAATACTTGCCGGACAAAGATCAGCATATAAATGGTATGTAATACAATGACTGTATATAGTTATTTTAGACTACAATATTCAGCTTTATTCATCAACATTATTAATTTATTAGCATTCTTAATTAGTAACTAAACTGGATTAATAATCTTTATGTGTAAATATAAATTTTTGGACAATGATTATTATTTTGTTATATAGGCTTAAGCATTGTCGTGTATCGTATTTATATAAGGATGTGATTAAAGACTCACATGTTCATAGTGCAGTACAGTACTGTATTTCTGTGAAGGATAAAGACGTTTTATCTAAGGTACATTTAAAGACATAACTTTGTACAAGTAGTTCTAAAGATAATATTTTTAAATAAGAAAAAAATTACTTGTTTGAATGTTTTAATATTCTAGATAAACGACTTTACAAAATATGAAGATGTAGCAAATACAAACAATTCACATTCAAATATTAAATTGGAAGAGAAAAAGGTAAGCAATATATAATCCATTATAGTAGGATTTTTATTATATATTAAAGGTAACAAAATTTGTTGAGGTGCAAAAATTTGAATTTGCAGCAAACTTACGATAAATTAGAAGAAAATTATGATAAACTTGGACATCAAAAATGTAATAAGGAATCCTTAAAAAGTATGTATAAAGAATTTTTATGTTTAAAATAAAATAATTCTCTCTAGAATCTAATATATACATATATATAAATAAAAATTAAATTATAAAAGCAGAGCATTTGTAGTTTAAATGATATGAACAATGTAGAATTATATTTTGCTAGTAAAAGCATATATTATTTCAAGTATATGATATTTTTGTGGAATATGTGGATAAAACTTGAAAAGTAGATTTATAGAAATATATATCTTATATAATTTATTTATAGCTATATATATGTTTGCTAACTTAATTTGTTTAATGAAATGATTGAAAATTTTAGGATTGGAACGGTTGTATCCAGATCCAAAATCTTCTCTAACTTCCATTTACACAATAATCAGTCATGAATTTAATGACAAAACAGCACTAACTTCACGTGTTGTGGGAATAACTGTAAAGAAATCTAAATTATGGGAAAGTACTTTGGACGTCAAATGGCCAGAACCTATGTCTTTTAAAAGTATTAGTAAAACCAAAGGAGTAGCTTTTAAGAATGCAGCTTTCAAGTGTTTACAATGGCTAGAAATGAATGGCAAATTGAAAAATGGTAAACCTATCATCTATGATAAGACGGATATGAGGAAAATGCAATTAAAATCTGTTGATTTAAGTCTTACCTCTGAACTTTTGCACAAGATGACAGACTTGATCGAAACTTATGAAACGGTAACATTCTTTATTACAATTTTTAATGTATGAATTAATCACTATAATTTGTGTAATATTTGAGAATTTTAATATTATGTAATATTCAGAAAATACGGGACATGACAACATGGGAAAATGCCTCCAATAATGTTACATACAATCTATTACATCAGAATATGTCTCACCATCATCCAATTCTTGGAGAAGCAAATTACACAGATACTCATGATCGCAATAAAATATTGAGACATAGATTATTTGAAAGACGTACCGATGAAGCTGTTAATCTACCAATAATCGAATTTAGGTATAGCAAATACATAATTTATTTTATATTTATGTGCATGTACAATATTTGATATGTATAATTTCTAAGATTATTTATTTTATTATTTATTTTAGAGATGAAATTCTCTCTAAGTTAGAAAACAATCAGGTTTTACTGATAGAAGGCGACACTGGTTGCGGCAAAACTACTCAAGTTCCTCAGTTTATTATGGATAATTTTGCATGGAGTGGGAATGCTACTGATTGTAATATATTAGTATCGCAACCACGTAGAATCTCGGCGATTTCTCTTGCGGATCGTATTGCACATGAAAGAGGAGAAGGAGTGGGAGATGTTGTGGGTTTTCAAGTGAGATTGGAACAAGTACTACCAAGGGAACTCGGTGGGATACTCTTTTGCACTACAGGTATACTGCTGAAAAAATTGCAGAGCAATCCCGGTTTAGAAGGATGTTCGCATGTTATTTTGGACGAGGCGCACGAACGTCACATCGATACTGACATGCTAATGATTCTACTCAAGAGAGCCCTAAAAAAAAATCCTAATTTAAAAGTCCTGATTATGTCGGCGACTATAAACGCGCACATGTTTCAACAATACTTCAATTGTCCTGCTGTTAAAGTACCCGGTAGACTATATCCTGTAAAAATGCATTTCCTAGAGGATATCGAAAGTCTACCAAATATCCGAAAATATCGGCAGTATGGTTATTATCGTCATAAGAATGACGAAAATGAAAGGCTCTCAGTTGATTACGAGAAAGTAGTACAGGTTATAAAATGGATTTCTGAAAATAAATCACCTGGTGCTATTTTGTGCTTCTTACCTGGATGGAATGAAATTACACAAGTGCAGAATATGTTAGAGTCTTTACCGCTTGAAAAGGAAAAACAACTGATCTTGCCGATCCATTCCAAAGTATCGCACAGCGCGCAGCGCAAGATTTTCGAACATACATCCGCGGACACACGGAAGATTATTTTGGCTACAGACATTGCTGAAACTGGCATCACCGTTAGTGACGTGGTTTACGTTATAGATTCTGCTATACGAAAGGAATCGCGATGGGATAATGATAAAGATTTACTGTGTATAAGCAATCGCTGGGTTTCGCAAGCAAACATTCATCAGAGGTAATTATAAAGAATAAGTAAATATACACTGTAATAAAATTGCATTATTTGCATATCTGAATGAAGAAACATAAATGTGTCTTTATAATTGAAGTTTTTATCTATATAAAAAATAACATTTTTAAAATATGATTTATATCAAAATAATAATTTTTTTTTGATGCAGAAAAGGAAGAGCCGGGCGAGTTAAACCTGGTGAAAGTTATCATATAATTACAAAAGCAGAATATACAAAATTAGAACCGCATCCACTGCCGCAAGTGTTGTGCAATCCTCTGGAAAAAGTAGTTCTCGACACTAAAACGTATACGAACGAAAAGGCGGATAAATTTCTGAGTGGCTTGTTGGAACCGCCTAGTCCAGTTTCAATACAGAAGGCGGTAAGGAATTTAATAGATCTCGGAGTTTTGGATGACGAGGAGAATCTTACAGCATTGGGTAAACGAATGGCGTTATTCCCGATGCATCCTAAATTTAGTAAAGCGTTGGTATATTCCTCCATTTTTAAGTAAGTTTAAATACTAATATATTCTTTGTGTGTGTGTGGTCACTGTGTGTCAGAGTCACATTATCTTTCTATGTTAGTTTTCTATATTAATGGTGAGTAATTCTTGTTTTACAATAGCTGCATACATCCTATTGTAACAATAGCTAGTGCATTCTCCGGTGAAAATAATATCTTTTATGGTGTACTGGATCACAAATCCGAAATCAGGGAAAATAAAAAATTGTACCATCCATCCAGTGACCATATTGCATTGGCATGGATATATAAGCAATGGTTCAAACACTATAACACGAGTTCACATTTAATACTAAGATTCTGTAAACAAATGAGACTTCGGCAGAACAGAATGGAAGTGTTAAGTCGTAAGTAATAGTTCCATAAATTACAACTTTCTATTTAATGATTGCTGTTTGAGTCTATACAATTCAATATTTTAATTTATATATCGATGAATCTGTTTTAAACTGCCTAAAATCACAATTTTGCAGAGATACGAAATACGTTTATTCAACAGCTGATTCAAAGCCGTTTATTGAACAAAAATACAACATATTTTGATAATTTTGATAATGTAATGAATAAATATGAGAATAATGACGAACTAGTACGAGCTCTGTTATATTCTGCTACACAGCAATTGATAGAACATAAAGACATGGGATTTAAAAATGGAATCCTGAGAAAGGGCGTTAACGAACTCCGAACTCAGTAAGCAAATTCTATGTAACTGCAGATTTAAATTGAAAAAGCGAGTTGTAGTAATCTCACTTGCAACTTTATTTCTACAGGGGTCGTGCTATAGCTGTTATTTCGGGAGAAAGTGTTAATTATAAGCGAAAAGTTTGGCCGTCTTCTTATCTGACGTATTTTAATGGTGCGCATTGCGAAATGAGACGTGGTACAGTGGTTCGTGAAACAAGCATGATATCACCTCTGTCAATATTACTTTTTAGTCAGGGAGAAGCTCGATGTTACAAGGTAATTAAATAATTGTACAATTAAATGCTATATGTGCGCGCGCGCGTGTGTGTGTATAATTAATAATACACGATTTATAATTTATTTTGGATTTCAGCAAAATGATGGCAGAATAGAAATTGTAATTAAGATTAATCCACGATATACTTTAAGATTTTCTTGTGACAACGAGTGAGTATTTATATGTATATCTATATTTTTTTTCTTTAGTATATATGTATTGTGTGTGTATCTCAATTCGTTTAAATTTTTTATTCTTTTCTAAAATTCTTATTATATCTTGTATTTATTTTCTTCTAGAACTGCGAATGCGCTCCTAAAATTTAGAAATATTATGTGGTCATTAGTACAATACTCATTGGAGAAGCAAGGAGTTGTTGAATACAATGATCTTAATTCAAAGCAAATATTTGAGTACAAAGATGATTTACTCGAAACTCTTTCAGAAATTCTGCATGTGTCGTCTAAGTCCATAGAAGATGTAGATGAAAAAATCTCTACAGCTTAAATGTATATAATATGATACATTGTATATAATAATAATAATAATAATTCGGAAGTTTCAAGTAACGCTATCTTTATTGATATAGAGTTATTTTAACTTATCATTATGTATTCTTGTTATACATATGTATAAAATTATATTAGAAACAGTAATATTTACAAAAATATAAAATATAAATAGCATATATTAGATAACCAATTGCTAAAAAAATTATGCTGGATTCTTTTGCTTCAAATTTAATTTAATTAAAAATTTCATTCTTATACATTTATATATAAATTGCATAATTAAAGTTGTCGATCCCAACACATACATGTATAATTAAAGAGGTTTCAACATATGTGATATATTTGGTTTCTTTACTCACTCTTTCACTGTAACGTGGTCAAATGGCAAGTATAGATAGTAAGAAAATAAAGTAAAAGAGAAGTAAAAGAGTACTTATACCTTCAAGAGACTTGGTGACTCCTAGACTTAAGATAGTTTGGGTATCTCTCGTTTGTTACATGTATATAAGTCTGAATACAATATGTAATATGTATAAGAAGGTTTGTATCTCTAGGCTAGAGATTGTTAAGGTTTTGTAAGAATCAGAAGAATATGATCAGGCAAAAGATGACATTAACATTCCAAGAATAATGATTGTAAAACAAAGATAACATATATGTATTTTTCATAGGAAGAATATGAAGAAAACATTTTTACACATTTTAACAAATACGTAATTATGTATATTTAATTAGACATTCTGCATTTTGTTCCCATTAACAATTTTTATTATAAATATTAAGAATTTGTTACAAACATATATATGTACAATCACAATGTGTGATGATTTTTGTAACTAGGATAACAATGTCGTTTCAATTAAATAGTATGAGATATTCAACAATATAATCATATAACGCGATAAAAAATCGGGACACACATTGTTTGATATTCATTAATTAAATACGTAGCTTTCTCGAATGTCTCTTTGATAATACATATTTTATTTTGTGCGAAGCGCTTTTTTTAACGCACCCGAAACCTACCGACACCAGCTTACCCACGCCAAAATGCTCGAACAATTATCAAAATTTGTTCCCATGAAATCTCTTTTATGCTACATTACGATCGCTCGTGAGTATTTGAATAGTGTACAGAACTCGGTTCTCGAATACCTATGTAAGCTTTATAAAAAATTAATAAATAATAATTATTAAAAATTACAAACAAAAATATCTAAATCCGCAAAAAAAAATATTGTTTTTAATTTATGTAAAATTATTTTAAATATTAACGACAAATCTATATTTAAATACAAGGTTTGTCAACGAAAGAAAAGTACGAAATTTTAACACATTCGCTTCGAGTTATTTTGTAATAAAAAGACAACATATTTCGTCTCCCGAAGCCAATGTGTGTATGTGTGTGTTAAATTAATAAATTATGTTGTATAAAATAGAGTTCCTGTATAGTGTTACACATGATTTTCTTTTCATCTGTGTATTGGCTGTTCATCAATAAAGAGACGATAAAATATCAGTCATATTGTAAACATTTCCTAAAAACTGTAATAATAACAGTTTTGATAGAGAAAGAGAGCGGAAATAACAATAATTGTCATAGCAATTAACAATAATGTGTATTATCTGGAAAATATATATACGATATTAATACCTTTTTGGCAAGATATCATTGCTCTTTGCTTATTTACATTGCTTATTCTTCTATATTATCATTTTCGAAAGAACAAATCTTTTTCTCAAAACATATCACGAAAAAATATAATGTTTATTCAAAATATATTTATAATAAAAAACTATGTTTTATTAACTAATTATTTAATTTTTGTGCTATCATTACTCTTGTAGAAGATATATCTTTACATATCTTGTGAATATTCATTTTACTTCAGAATAATTCTATTCTATCGTATCAGTGTATCCGTGTGAAATACTTACTTACTTAATTTATGATTTGTGCAGTTTTTTTCTTCATTACGGACTAATATTGCACTTCCGGCCGATAATGCGTCTAGCATATCGATTTTCGATTACTATAACTGTGATAATTTCGATAGCAAGAATTGCAGTCCGTTTAAAAAAAAAATACATAACTAAACACGTTCTTATCATTGTGTATGATAAAAACGTTATCACCCTGAATTCATTCCACATATCTTGCCTAATACACTATATATATAATCAATAAAACATAATAAATAAAAATAAATATGTAATATATATGTGTATCATTAAAGAAATTATTTTACGAATATAATTAGTTATACTATATTATATATATTGTAAACTCCTAAAGTTTTTTTTATGTGATATTTCATTAAATTTTTCTTTAATAAATTAAATTAACAACTAGACACTGGACGTATGTGTACGTCGTATGTACGTGTTGCTTGATAAAGATATCTTGGGCTTTCGTGTATAATTTACTTAAAGATATATTAATATAAAAAATAAAAGCGCACACACAGAAGAGTCTCAATTCTTAGTCCTGTGAAATGAGCAACAAGAACGTATTAATTACCCGCTTGATGAACTCTTTTAAGCGCATAGCGCTTTCTATTGTGTATCATAATACTATTATAAAACTATTATAAATTATCTATTTTATAATTAATTTGTAAGTTAATTTCTCTATACTGGCCATAGAAACTTTCTGCAAATTCAAAATTTACGTGACACACACATTTTTCGATATACTAAAATTTAAAAGTTTAATAACGCGAATGCATTTTGTTATTCTATTAATATTAAATTCAATATTGGATATTCTATCTACTATATGATGGCAAAAGTTTTTGATTTCTATTTATGCTCTAAAAATAATATGTTACATCCATGACGTAAATGTAGTATTAATAAAAAATAGGCTAAAAACAGAAACTATAGAGACTATAGAGAATATTGATGAGAAATTGTCTTAATATTTACGATTTGTGATATTCTTACTGCAAAATATTGCGATAATTATGTCTCTGTCATTATCAAGTCTGCGGGCAACGGAAAAATATACCGAGTGCTCTCCTCTCTCTTTACAATGATTCTAATATTATATAAATAATATTTAATATAAAATTTATAAATAGTATTTTTTTAACGTATACCTAACATCATCTTTCATCATATTGGTGGAAACATATGTCTTAACAAATTACGCAGCTCTATTATATCGGAATAAATCTAAAAATTTTTTTAATTTCTCAAAAAATGGATCTGATCAAATAAAATTATATATGACTTTTGTGATTATTCGTGGTAGAAAATCCGAAAATATAAGCAGTTTCTCTGAAGCAAAATAGTCGCATATCAGTATTATTATAGATCCTTCCAGAAAATCTTTAAGGAAAAGCTCAAAGTGCTCAAAAGCTTCGGTTATGATACCAAACTGTTACACTGATTGCTACAGGGTGGCAAGACAGTGACGAGGCTCTCAGTCTCGCTATCGCTGGCACTAAAGTTGGCTCTTTCCAGGACCATCGCGGCCTCGCTTCTCGCGCCAAAGAACGGCTGATAATAGGACGGCGGTATCTTCCCGTCCAGATCCACACCAGAGTCGGCGCTCTTAGAGATCTCCGACAGTTTGCGAAAGTTGCCGAAGAATACGCTGTCGGTGCCGATGCTCTCGGCACCGCTCTCGCTTTCGGCGCCGTCGCACACCGACTCGGTCTCGTCGGTCTCCTCGGACACGCTGCTCACCTCGTGTCGCAGTAGTCGCTTGCGGGAACCATTGCTGTCGGTGCTACTGAGATAGCCACTGTCCTCGACCTTGACATGACTGCGCCGATTGTCCGCCACCAGCGGTAGCATCAAGTTACTCGCGCCGGAATCGCAACTCCTCGAGAAACCCTTCATCAGTTGCGTCGTTCTGGAACCGCTCCTCCCGGCAATGGTCATCGATACTCCACGATCGTGTTCTAGTCCTCGTGGAACTTCTGTGATGAGAAAAGCTTGTTGCAGGTCGTTTCTCTCGCGCTGTCCTCGTTCCACGCGACGAAACCTCCTCTTCTACGTCAATTTGGTTTTCATAAAACCTGTATCTATCTTTAGAATCCTTGATCTCGATTCGTGTCTCGCACGGACAATCCCTGCAACCATTCATCACGGTACGGTCGTCTATACTCTCGTTGAGAAACGTCAACCCCATCAAGGCGACGTCCTTCTCGTTGTAAACCTCGTACTCAGTCGCAATGTCATTGACAAATTGAATCTGCGATGCGCAGAGACACGTCTGGTTCCCTACATGGTATCCGTTGACTTTCGGGACAGGAGCGCCGTTGCTGGCCGTAGGGTCACCCGCTTCGACAAGTCTCCTGTCCCAAACGTTTTTTGAAGGAAACGACAACGATGACGATGAAGGTGGTGGCGGTGGCAGCAGCAGTTTCGCGTCCTCGACGCGTCGCGGCGGCTTCGGCCGTTGGTAGATCTCTTCCGTGGGCGGCAACGGCACCACGTCCGGCTGATTATGCGGTTGCCGTTGTCTTTTCGCTTGCCTACTATCCGGCGTCAGATACTTGCACTTCTTCCATGATAAAGTACCGTCACTCGATTCGCCGTTCATTTGGCATTTGATATCGTGACTATGATCCTGCGTTGTCGAGTGCGGTTCTTTTAAATTCGACTTGATCTTTGCCTCGTAGATCTCTCGCAGACTTCCATGACCACACCGTTGTCGCGCTGCGCTGGAATTATCGTCGCGGAAACTGCCCTTGCTCCTGAGCAGGATCTGCGTTGGTCGCTCTAATGAGTCCACGTAAACCTCATTAATCATATCTGCCCGTTCGTATTGCATGTCGTCGTTGATTCGTAGCTTCATCGGCTTCCGATCAAGCGTATCCGGTTCGTACTCGGACTCATCAAGCTTAACGTAATTCTCGGGCGAGTCTTGCACTCTAATAGTCAAGTGACCTGGATTCTCCGGTTCGTATTGGATCTCCGGACCGCTGTCGTCGCTGCAGGCAGGACTGGCGTAACCGTCGTTCACATAGACCTCACTTACCAGCGCGTATGCTTCCGATCGCTGACTGCTGATCAATTCCGGTAAGCTGTTGTAACAGTTTCTTTGAACGAGGATCTGATTGCTAAGTTTCGACATCGTCATCTCTCCGGTACGAGTGTTGATTACGGCGTTTTGCATCGTCAGCTCTTCGTCCATTGGCAATGCCGTCGATAGAGCCGGACTAGATTGATTATCCATTGACGACGACTGGTCTGGCGACGTCGACGATTTTCTGCTGCACTTGGAACGTTCGAGACTGTCCACCTCGTAGCTGCCGATTGTCGCGGGATCGGATGACCTCGCATGATGATGATCCAACGCTTTTACGTCCACCATCTCCCGTATCACGGCGTCCATGATGCGTTTTGCAGTGTTCTTCGCACCGGGTAGTTCGTTGATCATATCCGGAAGTTCCTTTTTCCTCGACGGCGGCGCGCTCGGCGCCTTCGACTTCCTCGATCTCTTCGGAGGGCAGTTATTCTGTGATGGCTGCAATTTTGGTTTCTCCGATTCTTCAGTGTTACTGGACGACGATCTTTCCGTCTTCGCCGATTCGTCCTCACTCTTGCTGTTTTTGTCGTCCTTTCCGCTTTCCTTCACCTTGTTCTCTATGGCTGCACTCTCTTCCATCTGCTTGATGAAGGAATTCTCGATGGCCTTGCGGACTTTAGCGTTTATCGTATCGTCTCCAGCAGTGAATTGGAACGTCGTTCCGTTCATTCGCTTGCCGCAACCGTAACGATCGTACTCGGACTCGTCGAACATGGATCTGGTCGATCGTCTTGACACGCTGTGACGATCGTCGTTCCCAAGAATCTCGCTTTTAACAGAGATATTTTGGAAGGTCCTCAACATCGGCGGATTGTCCTTCCACGATGATATCGATTTGCCGGCGAGATTCGGGCGATCGTCCGGATCAGCAAAATCGCGTCTCGCCAACTGTTTCAGGTACTCCAGATTCCTGGCGAACGTCCGCGCGTTCTCCTGAAAATTCCTGCGCGTGTCCTCGGCATCTCGCCAGCTACGTCGCGGCGGCCGCACATCCTCCAGCCATGCGCGCACCTTGCTCTCACCATGGGTCGGCAGATCGGGCACGGGAAGCGCGGGCAGTTGTCGGGGGGAGTCGCTGCTGCAGCCGGGGCATCCGGTACATCGTTGGGATCGGCGTGATTTCGCGACCGAACCACCCTGGACGGAGCTCGACGTCGCTCTCTGCTGATGTTTGCTCGATTTTGCCGACTCGCATCGCTCGAAATTGCTCTCTTCTTCCGGAATACCTGTAATGATGACGATGGTGATGAAGTAAAAAAGAAAGAGAGATCAATTATTCTTGATTATAGCAAGTGAAAGGCATGTAATTTTCAGAAATCTATCTCACGAGTAAAAAAAAATATTCTTAATAACATTTTAAATATCTTTTACATATTATTATAAAGATTGCTCTATCATTTTATTTATTTCCTAGAGTATGATATATCCATTTTTTGAAAAAAAAAGTACTCACCGTTGAGAGTAGGAACGAATCTCTTCGCAGCCATCTTGTGCTTGGCGATGGAAATGACCTCTCGGATTTTGAGCAGGAACTCGATAGCGGCCGGAGGTGGGGCCTAAAAAAATGCCAGGCTGTTTTCAAATTATCTTGTCGCTGGTCAAGTAGACGTAGACGAATCGAATAGACCTTCAGCGGAGCCATTAATAAAACATTCGACAGTTCGAAAACGTTAAACTCGCGCGGATGACTCGCGCAAATAAGAAGATAAGCAACTTTCTTTCACCGTCCCCGTCCCATTAAGCAACTTACCAGCAATAGCTGTCGATCGAAATACGCGGGATTGAAGTACAGTTTCCTCCGTTGAGCACCTGGAAGAACCGGTACATCCTGCTGATGCGGGTTGTCAGCCGTCTCCACGACCCGTACATCCTCTTCCGGTAGTCTCTCGCCCAGAATAGAACCCGCGGAGAAGAGTCCTTCCGATTGCTCCAGATACACGCAGTGTGGATGAACGATCGCAGACGTTATCTGCTGAAAAAAAAAAGAAGTACACCTACTGTCAATCGAGAGAGATTCGCAGCGCACGAGTTGGGTAGCCTTCCGTATACTTGAGAAACAGACCTTAAGAGACCTTACGAATCTTACTTTCTCTCGCACTAAATTCTTCAATTCCTCGCGATTAATCAATATTCATTAACTCGAGAACGTTTAAAGACTGACTCTTTGAACGCAACGCGACTTACATTTGGACTGTTTCAGGAAAGAGAGAATGGTGGATACGTGGAAGCGGTTCGTAGAATGCACTGAAATCGTAGTGCGTGATATTCCGACAAGCGGCACGGTGTAAAAGTGGGATGCACCTCGCCTAGTTGGGATGGCACGGACTAACGGAGCGCAAAACTAATGCGCTAATTGGATGCATTATTAAACGCGCGCGGTGATCCGGCGGAGATGAATGGTTTTTGTAGAACCCAAAGAGAGAGAGAGAGAGAGGGGGGGGGGGGGGGGGGGGAATCATTTCAAGTTTCTGAGTAAGGATGACATGTATTGTGATTGGGGGGGGGGAGGGGGGATACCGCAAATCCCAAAAAGATAATCGAATAATTTCGTTGCGTAGTATGTTTTGCATTTCAATAAGCACGTAACATCTCCTCGAGACGACGTATAAGGTTGTCCAATTACGTGATGGAACAAATGTATCTACGATCTCCTTCTGACACGTTAATTAAAATTTCTCATAATCCTTGATTGTGTAAAAATAGATATATTTATGTATGAATATGTTGTATACTTTTGTGCAAAGCGCAACTCTTTCAGATAAAATAATATCATTCATTTAGATTGGATTGCTCGAATAAAGACACAGATTGTTCGAATAAAGATCGAGAAGAAGTTACTTGAAAAAAAATTAACAGCTTATTTACGTTTTCGAAACCTTGCTCGTTATCGCTCGGTGGCAGATCATCGCCCAAATCGCTCTCGGTAAGTCCGCTATTCGTGTCGCTCTCAAAATGTCTCGTAGCGGCTAGCAATGGATTATTCTTGACCAATCCACTGCCGTCTCGACCGCCGTCGAGAGTGATGTTCGCCTCCTCAATGGATTTTCTCTTCGCCCTTCTGCTGTGCAAATATAACGATACGCTGGCCACGTATATGAGAGCCAAGATAACGGAAGAGAGACCGATGGCGATGTATTCCGTAGCTGATAAACCTTGAGACACTTGGGATGTCGATGCGAACATCACTTCGCGTACGTCTGTCATGAGAGAGAAAAACATTTTTAGTGCGAATCATTTCTTTAACAATCTGATATATTCATCATTTTCAAAACATTTTTAAGCATTTTTAGATCACAGAATTTATTCAAAATTAAATCAAATGTGAGAATCGACTTTTAATAACGTACATAAAATATCCTGGAAGGATTGACCAAACAAAAGGACAAGCAGGGAAACCACCTAAGCGTTGGAAAGCTTAAAGCTTTCGAAGGTTTCTTCTATCTCTCAGGAAAAAGAAACAATCGATGGATAGAATAAAAGGAGTGTTGAAAAATAGGACACAGTCTTATAGAAGAAGAAGAAGAAGAAGATATAAAAGATGTAATCTTTTCATCAAATGTAAGTAAAATGAAAAATATTCAATATAGCATTTTATAAAATGTATTAGTAAATGTTACGTACTATTTTTCGATGGTGAACCGGCCACTCTGAAGGCCACGCACGGTGTGAAAACACCGCTAAACGTCGACTTGGGTGACGCGTCTCTACAGACTAGTTTGGCCGTCACGACTCGCCCTTCAGCAGCATCCCTTAGTCCGGTCTCGCCGATCCACTAAGGTGATCGATATTGCGTCAAATCGAGAATCGCCAAAGATTACGTCACACAAAACTTCATATGTATTTTCCTACATTTATCATGAGATGTTCGCATGCCAATATATAAAATACAGAAGGAAGTAGTAAAACCAGTCAAGTGTATAAAATGAAAATTAGATCGAATTAGAAGATTCTCTCTCGGTTCCCCTCAAGTGCCGTTCTCGCGCGAGCTAATTACGGTAATTGAAGGCACCGCCGGCGCCGTTTAAGCTTCCCGTTTTCTGTATCACCACCGCTCGGTATCGCGGCTGATACGATTGAATCGGCAATCACGATTACACGCCGTTCGGCGGTGTCGTAAACACTATATTTCTCTCCCGGACCTGCTATCATCCCGCTGCTACTTACGCGCGACTAATTGCGATCTTATACACTCGTGTAATGACAGAGTAATAAGTTATTCCAGCAAGTTCCCACCGACCTGGAGGAATGTCCTGCCCTCGTCCCGGAACAATCTGAAGGGCGGCTCGGTGTCGGAAAGATTCCTCAGCTCGGACCATCCCACCCTTCCCAATTGCTGGGCACCGGCAATCCCGCATACAGGAGTGGTCACACCTAGTTTCGAAAAGTAATTTATGTCCGTGTTAAGAGCGATCGTCAGCGAGCGAAACGAGGCGAGAGATAATGAGTGAAATGAACGCCAACGGGGCTCTCCTCCGAAAAGAAGCGCGTCAGGAGAATTTTTATGAAGGCTGTACTAAACTTTCGTGTTTGCCTTCTTGTCTTGAAAATGGAAAGGAAAAATATGCAACTGTGATCAATTCGCTCTATTTATTATTCCAAAAATATCCTACGGAGTAAAACTAGACTGAGTTTTTTCATTTCAGATAATTACACGAGAGGAAGAATATTACATTTATTACGTCGAACCATGTATTTTTGAACACGAGAGGCTCGAATTAAATAAAACAAAAAAAAAAAAACTATTCAAAATTTAAAAATACTGATGTACTGATTAAATAAAAACATATATAAAATATCCACACACACAAAAAGATCAATTTCTAATATCTTTAAAAAAAATTCCTAGAGATCATCAATTTTTCATATTATTACAGTAGACTGGGCCCTTAATCTATTTTTACAGCAAAATAATATTGCGCCGTCGAACTAATCGCTGCTTGAATTATAAGATCATGAAAGTTTACCTTCAAAGCGAATCTCTGCGTGCGGATATATTATCTGCCCTCGCTGTGGTAGAAAGACATACGGTACTCTCTCCACGTAACCGTTGTTGCTGACGAATCCCGCAACGTTGCACTCTAAAAATATAAGATTCTGTTCAGAGAAAATAGAAAAAATTCTCGTGCAAATTATAATAAATATTTATAATACACCTCTCGACTAATTAAAATTGATTGTTATATAACATCCGTGGATATGTAAACATCAGTCATTAGTCAATTTATTCAGCCTCTATTTTTGAGAGAAGATGTATAAGTATCTTAACATTTTATATCGCGAAATTAGATAAAATTCCTTATTGATAAAACGTCAAATAAATCTTGCGTGCAATTCGTGGACGCAATCGCAAAGATAGGACAAGGCAATAGATTAGATTATACGAATCAGAAGTAAAAAATCCGTAAACGCTCAAAACAAGTGTTTTTCGTAAAAAAACAGAATTAAGGTGTCTCTGACGATGGCGACTATTTTTTTTTTTTTTCCGTGCATTTTACCCAACAATTTCAGTGAGACAGCTTATAATTTAGGGCAGAATATCGCCCCCGGCCAGGTCCGCTGTTTTGCTCATTTAAATAAATTGCGAAAGTATCTTCGACTTATACCGAAAATCTCGCAGATCTCGGGAAACGCAAAGAGTCTGCACGAATGTAAACTCCGCGAAAGGGAAGTCGCGTAAAACGTATTGAACATTTCTTTTTTCGTTTCAAGAGAGAAAAATCGCGACCGCAGAAGACAGCATAACGAGGTGTTTTTGAGAAGATATGTACTATAATTATGTCGGGCTTATTATTGAATTTCTGTAGCGGCAGTTACACGAGATGCATGCTCCTCGAATGTAAGGCAACGTAATCTTCGCGCCGAAATAGAAAAAAAATATTTGCCATTTTTTTCTGCAACATCTCTCTTTCTCTCTCTCGTGAAAAAAATTATTAAAACATTATAAAATTATAATATTAATATAACATAATATTTTAATATAATATAAAATCTCTAAAAAAAACCTCACAAAGATAAACAAAAATTTTATATACTTGGTATCGCGACGCTACCGCGTCGCTTGATTAATATCATATAATAAATTAATATAATATAATATAATATTAATATAATATATATATTAATTTAATATAATATTAATATTAATATTATTATTATTATATTATTTAATATTATAAAGTCATTGTTCGTATTATTCGCAACGAAAAATATTAAAAAGTTTAAGAGAGATTGCATTTGAAAACACTATCATCAAGTAATTGTTAGCGTCTATCAGAGATTGCAATAAAACATTCTTTGCACATGTAACATGAACAATAATTATATGTAATAATCGTAATGTAAAGTAAAAGACTTTGACTACGTGATATTTATTCATATTAAAAAAATACAGCCTCATATATAGTCGCTTCTGAAACTTTATGTATTAAGCTTAACTTCGTGGAAGAGAGAGATGTTAATCGACAAGTATTTATTACCACTATCTCGAATGTCCGAGTTCACAAATTCGGTTAACCGCATATTTGATTATGCAAACGCCTTCCTCGAATTAATCTCCGGTATCGATGTTCGCCAGGGACGAACATAAAATTCAATACCCTCCAATTTCGCGCGGCGCGTAAGGTTTCAGCGAGAGAGCAGGTCGTGTATGTTTTTGCAATTTCTAATTTACATTGTACATTATTGGATAAAAAGCGCGATAAATCGACGAGTCCCCGGTAAGGTCTATCGGATTTAATTACACAGCGCTGGGGAAGAGACCTGGCTCGCAGAACCTGTTCGATCGTTCGAGGGAGTCCGTTCGGACATTGCGAATTTATATTCCCCGTAACCGGGAATCATTTATAAATTATATATCGGGACTCCGCGGTTTTTTTTTCGCGCGAGTGATGATAATGCTCGAAATTCAATGGCGGACAATAACTTTTCGCTCAATTACAGTTGACGTCGCGATAACGCGCGCTTATTTTATGGAGATATCGCGCGCCGTGTTATTTAAATTTTCTCTACTTCTTCCTTGAGGATAACTTAATTCCACGAAATGTCATTGTAAGTCGACGTTCTTGCAATTTGCAGATGTTAACGTTTTTATATATGATACATACAAGATATACATATAAGACAAGCCTGATGCTAATACACAGAGATCGACAGCGCATCCATTTTGTATATTGTATATTTATAAGTTCTTGCGGTGTTTCTTGAGCTAATATCGAATGATTTTGCTAATCGATGAAGGAATCTGCATGTATAAGGGAATTGTTAAGAATTTATATGATAACCTGTTCGTAAATTTTCAAGCCGCTTATCGGACTGATATTTGAAGGCATCTGCAGATTTCTCATGAGAAACGCGCGGATCCAGCCACAAAAAATACACCGGTTTCTCGCGTTGCAAGAAACAATGTTAGGGTCAATTTACGTTTATCTAAGTTAAGTCTAATTAACATCAACAGACAATCGCGACTCTCGATTCTCGATTTACGGCTACTTACACTCCCGTGACGATACGATTTTCCGACTACGGGATCCGGGATATCAGCGTCGGATAATGATCAGCTGATTAACGATCGTCGAGTTTATACCGCGCGAGCAAGGGTCAGCGACTGCGAATCCCGGTCGCGGTTGAACTCTGACCCTCTCCCGCCATAAGACGACGATGAATGTACCAAACTAAAAGTGGCGTCCGGTTCTCTGTGGACCAGGTGATAGATAATGTCATCTCGCGCGAAAGCTGTCGCTGACCCGTAGTCGCGCCAGGCCTCGATAAGGTTGATCGCTCGCAGTTAGCCGGATCCCATATATTTTCCGAATTTTTTCGCGATATTTCTCCTATGTTTCTCTCTATCGATATTGAAATAATTAATTATAGGTCGTATACGTAGGTGACCATTAGGAAGTTGCTGAAAATAAATAGCTGTTATTTTATACCGAGTTGACGGAATGATATAAATCATCACGTACTTGTAGAAGAAGATCGTTATTTTTATTATCGTATAGTGCGAAAGATATATATATTTTTGATGAACTTGTAAAGATAAACATATGATGAAAAAGGGTCGAAATTTTGGCACAGTGATATGTGCTTTCGACAAATTTTAGGTATATAATCCAATTCAACATAAGTCTAGAAAAATATAATTTAGTTTCAGCAACTTCCTGAATATACAATAGTCATCCTAGCCGATGTTTTCGCCCTTTTTCATCAGGTTTAATAATTTACAAATAAACAATATTTTTCTTGCATTATGCGCTAATACAAATAAAATTTCTTTTATAATATTTAAAAAAATTTTATTCTGTTCACTCGTTAGAAAATAACAGATAGTCACAATTTTAACAATTTCCTAATGATTGTATATATACGGTTGATGAATTAATTTACGCGAGTTTGCATACGGTTATAATGTACGAGAGTTTTCGGTACTTTTTAATGATAGTAAAAATTTTAAAAATACATATATAAAAAAACAAAATTATGAATAAAATGAGGCTTTTTGTTTCTCTTTCACAAAAAAATCGTATTTTATGGAAAAAAAAAAATTAGTTTTTTTTTATATCTCTATCTACAGTGCTCTGAAATTATGGAGATACGTGTATATTAGGAAATTATATATGCCAGCTATATATCGCAAAGCAAATTTTATTGCTATTCGATGATACGCGGCGATAATCCTGCGATGATCAGCAAATTAGTTTAACACGTACTTGCTCAGCGTTCAGCGAGATCCTTTTGCGCTTCCTGCCGTTGGCGATAATTATGAACCTGAACGCGCGGCAGATTACGCATCTGCGTAAGATCATCGATTATAAACTGATGACAGCAGCGCGTCGAGAAAACATTGAAGAATAAACGAGCCGAACGTTTTCTTAATGATCCATTCAAATCTTAGTATTCCGTTGAAACATATCTTGAACTCGACCAATTTTCATCGCAATCGTGTAATTTCATATCGGGTATAGCTAGTAAATTATCTTCCACGGAGGATCGATTTAATGATTCTCTGAGTTTCCGTAATAATCTCCATCGCCGAGCGTCGTCGATCTATGCGAATGTATGTACGTGATAACGCGAAGAGATTCCAGCATTACGTTTCCAATCTGCGAACATCCCTGACGTATCTCGATTTCTGACGCATCATGCGTCACGAAAGAATCCTAACTACGTAACTACGGCAAATCATTATCATTCAAGCTGGCGAGCGCCGGCTTCCGGCTACCGATGGCGTATCGCGCGAATGGCCTTGACACCTGTTGCTGGGATTGACACACCAGGAGATTGCGATGTCATTCGTTTGATTGAGTCGCGAAATTAATATCAAAGTATATAAATAATAACATTATATTTTCTCGAGCATATAAAAAGTTTAATTACTATATTTAAAAAATATTCCAAAGTTAAATATTATATATTTTTCAAACCAAACATTTTTTCTAGACTACTTGTCTTTCTTGCAATATATTGTTTTCTCTTCAGTAATTTTTTACAAATATAAAGAGTACAAAAACGAAAAAATTAAGCAAGGCTTAAGCTATCAAAGTTGAAAGCGCCCAGAGCAAAAGTTAGATCATGTACTACGAGATCTTCTGGCTTTCTCTCTCTGAGGAGAAATCGGCATCTGCTCATTGTTTCTTGCGGTACTTCTTCTACCGGCGTGCCGATGCCAACTAAATGCCAAGCATGCTTGCTTTCTCGGTTCCGCTGCCATCAGTGGCGGCAAGTTATCTTCGCGAATCGCTTATTTATTGCTTGCAAAACAGGCACGCGTGGCATTGGAAAGAGCCGCACGCTTGACACGACTACTTGGCCCCGAGAAAGCCCCCGAGGAACGTGGGTCTCACTATGATTTCAGAATACTCGAGTATTACGCGAAAACGAGCAATTCTCAAAGCACGGCAAGAGAGCTCTACGATATTTCCTAAAAAAATAGGTAGAGAAATTAATTTACGAACAGCTGATTCAATCAGCTGACTCTGCCCGCACAGATTCTGACAGATCTGCTTGACTTGCTTAAAATTCTTCGACAAAGTGGAACGAGTGATTCGTTCAACGGAAAAAAACGTTCGAAAAACTCTTTCTTTTCCGTAAAGACCTATTTGTTATTCGAAGCGAAGTAATAGTCACCGTGAGTAATATTCATCGCCGATGACGATTGGGAGCCGCGACAAGCAAGTGTGTTAATGGCGTCTCGGCTCATTGATCGTGGTATCTTTGTGGACTACGTCGCATTCAGGCGTGCACTAATCGAGCATTAGTCAAGTCAACAGCTTGGGAAAGGCTCATCGAGAGGGTTGAGCCTTGATTTTCCTTTATAACGACCCCCATCAATTCTCGCAATTTCTTTCTCAGGACAACATCCACGGAAGAATGTTATCTGCGCTTACCGGTTGCAAAATTCGCAGCACGCCTCGAGAAGAACGAAAATGGATTCTAATACGTGCGGTGACATTGAGTCATTAGATAAAACGATATTTTCCCGTAGTTCCCATGAATATTGACCATACGGAATTTACGGTACTATAAGCGCGCAAGTTCTTGCATTATCAATCTTAATTGATGATGAAACAAGGAAAACAAGTTTGATAACTCTCTCTCTCTCTCCCCCTCCGTTCCACTTCAAATAACACATTAATATCATTAAAGAGATGTAAAAAGATAAAGATAATTATGAGTGCAACAACTTTTTTTTTTTTTTACAGTGAATCAGACCGAATCGGAAACACAGCGATCGCTCTGAAACGCTTGAAATCATCCACTCTTCATTCCTGTATTAGATCTAAAAACCAACACCGTTGGGAAATTTGACTTAAGTTTAACATGTATTGCAAATCCCAAATGGTTCACACAAATTTTGATGTTAATTTAACATGATATGGATCTTATTAAATGATGATACTATACTGTATTAATATTTCAACACAAAATAAATGCAAACTTCTTAGTGATTTAAAATAAATTTTGTGTAAAATCAACATATTTTTAATGATAAAATAAACTTGAAGAAATGTTATTGACGGTCTGTGGGCACTCTCACTTCTATTATACATTAAATTCAACATTTTTTTCTGTATATTTTAACAAATAAATCCTATCACTAATAATACGAAACTTATCTATCACGTAAAATAAAAAATATGTGCATATTGTGTTATTTTCGCTTTTTTTTTCAGTTGTTTTAATAATTTAACATTTAAGTTCAATTAACACAACAGCAATATATCAAATTAATACATAAATATATTAAATATTTAACACAAAAGTTTTAACCTGTATATTTTTTCACAAAAAAAAACATAAATTTTCCAACTGTGTAACACAATGTAATATTTTTATATCAGTATATGCAAAATTGAATAAATATGACAGACGCTTTATCGCGACGTTTGTTCGATGCACATTAGTTTGACTAGTACAGCCTGAGAACGAAAATTTCAGAAACTCACACAGCGCTGAAGCTGAAAGATTTCCGTTCTCATCCTCCTCTATTTACCATGATTACTTCTCGACGCGCCTATGTCTGTGCTATTTATAACCCATTTGCGACATTCAAATAATTTGCGCATATTTCGTTTCGCGTGAAATATCATAAATCGTCACGCAATTATTCGCGCATTCAATTTCTTATCCCACAGGTAAAAGTCTATTATTCAATGGAGTAACTAATGCTACAAATGCAAATGATAAATCGGATATAAGAATTAATATACGATATGTTTTTTTTTTTTAAATTAATTCTACGCTAGAATGAGGTTGAGAACAAAATTTAATTCGTCTACGCTACGATTTTCGCTGCGGATACCGTTGCGCGATTCATCTTCAATTCATCTTCAATACGACATCGTACAATACATCACCGCTCTGTCTCTTAGATCGCGATTTTCATCTCGCACATTAGCATCTCGATGATTTAAGGCACCTCTTGTCACAATAAACATAGTATCTCAATGATCTCTCTTCATCGGCGTTACATCGTATTGCAATCGCCGTTGTCATTATCGTTGCTAATTGTAATGCAATGGTGACGCGCTATATGTGATTAAAGGCCCAGTTTACTCTGGCAATAGAAAATAATTGATCATTTTTAACTTGCTAAAGTAGACTGGGCCCTTAATATTTATCTGGCGCAAATGCGCTTGCTTCTCCTTGATCGGCACAATCGTTGTCGTGATCGTGCATGCATGAATACGTATATACCGACCATCTGCCGAGATGGTCTCCATCTTCGAAATGAACGATAATTTATGAGCGGTACGGAACGATCGAAGGCGCCCGCGCGCATTCGATTTTCTTTAACTCAATTATATATTGCGTCTGTTCTTCTATTATTTTTTTTTTCCTAATATTCCAACATGGAGATTGATACCTAGACCGCTAGAATGCTTGAACTGAAAATTCAAAATTCTCTTTTAAAGAAAAATTTCTAGAATTTAATTAGAACACAGATTCTTCAAAAGAGTCATGGATTTCGATTTGGAAATTTATAAAGATTCACATCAAAAGTGTAGTGTTTTTTAAATTTTAATAAAAATCTATGTATATTGTATATGAAAATGTTGATAAATTTATTCGCGAGTCTTATTAAAATTAACAACTCGAGATAAAAATAAACCTAGATTGTGCAATAATAAACGTAATAATTACCCAGGTAGCAAGGTGTCGTCATTATAACGTCATTTTAAGGTCATTTCTCGTCATATGACGTCAGTCGACTAAATAATGACGTAACACAGA
>NW_021853570.1:395860-464348 GCF_003651465.1 Formica exsecta
TTATTCTATTTGATAAAGAGGTAAAAATCCAATGGATTTGTACAATTGAAAGAACGCAAAATTTCGAGATGTAGCCAAAGTTCACCAATTTTATACGTCATCTTATATTAGAGAAATGTCGTCATTTTATCGTCATAGATATGACGTCAACGGTCTGTGACTTAGGACCGTCATTCTAACGTCACTTTTACGTCGTTTCAAAAGTGAATTTGACGTAACCAGTGACTAAAAAATGACGTTATAATGACGACACCTTGCTACCTGGGTATTTGCTAGTACATTATTTTCACTTTTAATTAATTTCCGCAGAGTAATATTTTATATCGGCTGATATCTCATATATATATATATATATATATAATCATCAATAATTTAAATAATTAATCATTCGCTTACAAATATCATTCTCTAGATATTTGTTTAGTTCAATATTACAGTCATTACATTAGATAGCAATATAATTTATCATTTATACGTAATATCATCAACATTGTACGGCGATATTGCACGATATTGTTTCTTCGGGAAGAAGTTCAAATCGAAATTTGCACGTAGCGATAGTGAAGACCTCACCAGGTGCCAGACATGAAACGCATAAGTGATGCTTACAGATTGTGCCGAGGATTAGGTTTCGCTATATAACACAGAAACACGTACTCTCGCACGATTGCATCATTACTGGATCGGTTCCAGACAAGCAAGAACGTTCAAAATGTACGAGCCACGAGGTGGAATCTCCGCATGACCCTCCAGGGTGAACCGCAAGGCCTACGGGGCAAAGTAGCAGCCAATCGCGATGTATTCTTGACGGTAGGATAGAAATCGAGAGAACGGTTAAGATCACATATAGTCTAAATTTCTTCGCAAAATATACAGACAACGGGATAAGACAAACCGCGAATGAACACTATGCATTTTGATAATATGCAT
Source organism: Formica exsecta (assembly GCF_003651465.1). NCBI lineage: Eukaryota > Metazoa > Arthropoda > Insecta > Hymenoptera > Formicidae > Formica > Formica exsecta. The sequence goes on from NW_021853570.1 coordinate 396,791, forward strand.
TTAAAAAAGTCTGCGAAGAGTTATCGAATAAATGTTGCAAAGCGCACAAAAGGGACGTTCTTAACCGCAAGAAAAAATCACGGAAATACGTTTGAACGGTAAATCTCCGTTGTTTACCCTCGACAATTCTCACGCGCCGTCGACGAAAATTATAATTATTCGCAAAGTCGCGGGACACGACGGCGAGAAAATTCCCGTAATAAGGAAACTCGCTGAGAGACCTTTTTTCACGCGCGTTGCGTGCGGTTTTTAGCCCGCTAACGATCGATCCGCGACGCAGCATCATTTTGAGGGAACGTAACGTGTCAGTGAGCTGTCAGTGTTGATTACGTTAATTAGGAGACCCAAACCGGCGAGGTAAACGGAATCTCTCACCTAAAATACGAGCTCAAGGATCTCTCTCGTGGTTTCTTTGACTTCTCTGCGAATCGAGGGTAACTGTAAGGGGAGATTTTGAAATAAATTAGGACCGCGATGTGTTTCGTGTCCGATGTTGTAGACACGAAGTAGTGCAAAAAACGAGCGACAAAGCAAAAGCCGAAACGATCATCGCCGCAAATGAGTTTCAGCATCGGACGCTTGCACGAAGCTAATTATTTCTTGTCTGGTTACCCACATCTCGTGTTTATGTATCCTTGATTAGGACATTAGGAAAAATCTAAATGCAGATGGTGAAACTGTACGGTTAGACTTTCACGATTTGCTTACTATAATAATAGACGACTGTCCGGTCTCTACTTCTTAATGTGTCAAAGATCTATTTGTGCAGCGAGTAAAATATAATATGTATAATAAAGATAGATAACAGAATTTTAATGTAATAAACAATAATTTTAGTGGATTAATGAGACTTTTGCGGTGAATTACTCGATATAATTCAATTAATTTTCATTTAGATGCATAATAAAAGTTTTTATTATATTTTTATTTATATCTCTGCATACACATGTAACAAAAAAATATAATAAAACCCGAAATAGCAATTGCGTGAGCTTATTTACTTATTTACACCACAGAAGTTAATACAGTGGAAAACAGTTAATTTCTACAGGAGAGAACAAGATAATTACTAGCATCGAGAGTACGTAAATACTAGTAGTAGATGATCGCAATGGAACGTCGGCCGAGTATTGAGCGAGCATCGTAATATACGATCGAATGAGATGCAGAGTTTGCTTTAATAAACGCGGAGAGCGCACGGACTCTCATCGCAGAAATTACCGGTCTTGCGTTCTATTATCGTTCGCGAAGAGCAATTCTCCGGGCGAAGGGATAACCAAGAGTCTGCCGTCTCTCGTTGATTGCAACGCACGATACCCATTTTCAATTTCATCGATTCGATTCAATGGATAAGAACCGCGATAGACACCACTATTCACATACAGGTTCTTTCTCTAATACTCACATAGAACGCTTACTCGTTTCACCGTAGACAAATTAAGCTGTCAAGTTGTTAAGGTACATTGTTGTACAATTCTAAATGCGCGCGTTAAATATAAATATTATTTCGACATCGATTTATACCTCTCGAGTATCTCGCATAAAGAGATTTATAAATGCTCAAAATACTTGACTTTTCCCTCTCCGACGATCACCCTTCAGGCGAGAATCGAAGTATGCAATACTTTTCCATTCATGGATATGATGCGATAATGTTGGAGGGGAAAAAAGAAAAGTATGTTAACAATAATACTCAAATATATTCAGAATTTGATCTACGAGAAGTCTGAGGAGCCTAACGTACAGACTTCTTTTTGCTGATATCTCCCATAAGCGTGTTATTATAGGGGGAGAGGGGGGGGGGGATCCGTTTCTTGCCCGAGTCGGGGTCTCGAGAATCTTCACTCGCATACGAATACAATTTTCCTCGTCTACGTGGGCCCAACTCACACACGCGCGGACAGTTACCTATTGCAGGTGCGGAAATTAGAGATTAATGACGATGAGCGCCGATGCAAGGTTGCTCGTCGAGGTCGCACGGGTTAGTTTTCCTCCCGGCAGCAACAAACCCCTCCCCACCGAGAGATAATTCTCATATATATTTTGATTATCGTAATTCCGTCTTTCGTACGAAAACATGACGTTTACCTGGCGGATACCGGGACAAGAGTGATTTGTCGGATTAATGATGTAAATAAATCTCCGGGTACTCATTAACGACCGCTTGATGCGCTCATCGTGCTGTAAAATCTCCACCACGATGCACTCTACAGTCGCATTCTCATTAATGTTGTATACAAATATTTTATTAAAACATAAATAAAACATAAATAAAAATTGAGTAAATAAAAGTTGAATATATATATATATATATATATTTATAGAAATAAATAATTAATCTTTCTAACGACGTTGTATCAGATTTGTAATCTCAATTGCAATCGAGTTATAATTAATTTTCCACGCACGAAAATCTTGCGCATGAAATATTTTAATGTACTAAATGATTATTGGATCTTCGAAGACATATATCATGCAAACAGATGTCGGGTAAGATCCTTGAAAGATCACACTGATTATGAAACTGATTATGATCATTTGCTGCTCTTCAAAGCAAAACTGATTATCATCAGCGTAGCATGAGTTTAACAACATTAAGAGTCCAGACTACTTTAGAGAGTAGAAAAAATTAATTATTTAAATTTTCTGAAAGTATTATGTGTGAATATATCTTTCAAATTTTATTGAAAAATTTGCAAAATTGACAGAGTTATAAGACTTAGAATAAGATAGCGAGTGGGTCTTCAAATGAGCCTGCAAAACTTTAAATGTGTTTTCCTCAAAATACTGTTTTCAAAGTTGGTGTGATGGATATTTTGAAAACTAATGGATCAAATAACTGCATTTTTTTTTTAAATGGAAAGAAATACTTTTCTAGAGATACTAAACCTAAATTGAATTAAAAAATTTAATAATTAATATTTTTCTGGCCTTCATGAAATGAATAAATTTCAGTAAAATTGAAATATCTAATTTTAAAATATAGATTTAAAAATACTGACGTATGTTTAAACGCTAATAAAAACATATATAAAGTGCCAAAAAGATCAATTTCTAATATTCTTGCACAAAAAAAGATCCTAAAAAATATCAATTTTTTATACTGCAGAATAGATTGGATTCTTAAGTTTAATACGCCCGATCTGTCTCTTTTTTTTCTCGCTGCCGCAACCGTTATACATATTTTACGCGGTCTTTATGATGTGCGACATAAGTTATATCGTAGAGGAGTGTAACAGGACGCGAGGAAAAAATCGACGTTATAAGTGGTTAAAAAGCCGACGTTGCGTGCTCGCGACGGGGCGAACGATTGGTACATAATTTGGGGTGTTTTAATGCTTCTGAGAGAGCCGCGGATGCAGCAATAATGAACGATAATGGATTGTTAACGATAAATAATCGTATAACGAGGAATTCATTATTTATAATCCAAATAGTTCGTTGTGTTTATGCATCCAAAAAGTTTAAGTACAATATATCAAAGTAGTGATAAATTTATAATTGTTGCAATAAATATCGTATAAATATCGCCCATAGTATAGTTTATCAGTGCATTTTAAATCAATCTTTTTGGTTGCCGAAACTAGTAACACAACGAGATTTTAATATTAAAAATAATGTGATATTAGTTAAAGAAAAAAGAGAGAAAGAGATGAGAGAAGTGAGATCTATAATTCGAGAATCATATCATAAATCAGAATCAATAACATATGGTCTCTATTCGTGCGATGGAAAGCCTATTGAAAGTGGCAAGCGTATCCGCTACTGTTTCAATAAATAACCGCACAAGATATATTCTCTCGACACTTTTGAAAAGTCAAGGTTCCATAATCCTGATTAATATCCTCCGATTTGTACAGCTCGTAAAAAAGATTAATGCCGAATGTAAGCCGATGAATTTAATAAACAAATCACTGCATTATGTATATGTCTCAATTATTTTTTAATAACATGATTGTATTATATAACTGTATTTATAACATTTGTGGTATGATTATAATCATACAATTGAAATGTATGAGCGTAAGGTACATACGTCAATAATCAAAACTAAAGATTACTTTAATTAACAATTTCATTCATTTCAACGCAAATCTCGCAAATCACTCGGCTCGCTTCTTTCTGACACATCGCGTCGCTTTAATGCTACGTATATAGCAGGCGATTTAGAAACGCACCGGACAGACGGAGCCTGCTCGAACAGCTGGAGCAATCATTTCCGATGACGCGGTTCGATTGAGAACGGTATGCCCGCGCGCCGAGAAATCCGCTCGACCGCCAGATGAAAGGGGTAAAGCTTGCGGTACGCGATATGAAATTGTTCCTCGCGAATGTAAATATTTTTACCGGGAAAGGTCGATATTAAAAAATGCAATTAGATAAGAGGTTTTTTTTTTTTCGTCTTCCTACATCGAAGACATTTCGAAGACATATTTATTTATTAATTATTTTATATAATTAGTTTCATATTTTTCGAGATATATCAACAAATGTACTTGATAGTGGGCGATTTCCTGGAGCATTACACGGAAAAAAAACATTATCGCCACGTTGGCAATTTCATTACCGGAATAAATCGGCGATCTCGCAAATTTATCGGCAAAAAGATCGAACCGCCGGAGAATGTGGGTTTCCCTTATAAATTATAAGGAGCCCTAACGCACACCCGGCAATTCATCAGCTACCCCGGCAGTACACGCACGCGATGGTACCCTGCTGTGTACCGGCACACATTCACATATACATACATATATATACGTCACACATCCTCACCCCTCTCACCCTTCATCGTATACAATTACGTTCCTTCGCACAGTTTTTAACGACGTAAAAGGCGGTTCCCCACGTAAGTGCGGTATTCACTTAGGCCAATTCCCAAAAATTGTTCGAGTGAGATCCTTTAAACGGGGAAAAAATCGATCGACGACGACGAGGACGAGGATGAAGAGTAAAGTAGGGAGAAAGGGAGAAATTATCCAAATTCGTCCGGCCCGGTCGGCGATTTAATCGCGCGACGTTCGCCACCACGTATGTAGGATAAACATTAATGCAGCCCGAAATTGCATTGGTCGAGCGGGATGCGTCATTTTTGCGCGGCCTTACCTCTGCCTACGGCGACCAATCGCGATCGTCAGCTTAAAAACGGTACTCCGGAGATATTGCCGGTGAATTGGAGAGGGGAAGGAGACGACACACTTCCGGGGTGGCTACACCTGGTGGTACACCGATACCGTGTACGGCGACCACCTAACGCGGACGATATTTCGATTACCGGTCTGGTTGCGCGAAAAATTAATGACGGTGTAATAAATAATATCGCGGTATTATTATCATTATTATTATTAATATCGCGATGGGAAAGAAGGGCACTGTATCGGGTACGGGACATAATCATACATTCCCCCTCGTTTTTTATCGCATGAGATAATTATATATGTTCGACAGTGCGAAGGAATCGAACGACTGTTGTCGCGAAATCCTGCGGTAATATTTCATTTTACTTGCACGTGTACGAGAAAATAATTAGCTTCATTACACGCTCCGCGCATTCCCGCACTCGAGAAATTTTCAATGTCGATCGATATCGCAATTTCCTTGCAGTTTTTAAGAAATATAGTAAAAAGTTTTCTAAAAATTTAGACACATTTTTGTCTAAATTTTCAGATTTGGGTATCTGAAAGAAATTTCAGACAATTTGTCTTAATCATCAGAATCATTTTTCTGAAAGTTTAGAAGAGTATGTCTAAAAATGGAAGTATGTCTACAAAAAAGTTGCAGACACTTTGTCTGAAGTTTCAGTCAGTTTTTTTTTACGATGAACATTTGGCGCTTCCGTTTCACAACGGTAAAGTACGACGATAATTCGAGACAAATAATCCGTAAGACATACGTGATTACGCATCAAGTAGCTCAGTCGAGATGAATCGCGTCGATGAATACCGCTGTGATTCGCGACGACGAACTAAATCCACGAGAATTAGCTGGATAAATCCGCCGTCTGTGAGCGAACGCTTTTGCTGCTTAATTTAGACCAGCTGGCCAAGAGGAAGTAACGGAAGGCGCAATCGGAAATCATCAACGTTCGCGCAATGATTTGCCACTTGTTTCATAGCGAATGATTTCATAATTAGAGCCTTGGCAAGAGTTTTTATACTTTACCGTGGATATCGTTGACGCATATGTGAAGATCCTCCCGAAATATCGGCAGATCGAAGTTACACTGGCACGTGCAGGAACTATTCGGTACAAGCAGACTCGAGGAACTCGAGGAACTACGGGAGTAAGGGCTGGCGGTGCCGCTGCTGAGTACTGTACAGGCTTCTGTACAGGAACCTGTAACAAGTTTTATAAACTGTTTTATCTCGAGACACATATCTTACGCGATTTTTTTTATATAGATCGTGGTTTTTTATTTTTTAAATTCAACAACGTTTTAATCTACTCTCTTAAATTAAATTAGCGAAAACTGAATCAATTAAAGCAGATTTCACCGAAGATCAATAAGGATTTCATTGATCTTCAGCGAAAATACTCACATTTTGTTTCTTTGAAAAGTCAGTAATAATTCGACATACATATACAGCTTTTTTAAAACTTTTTTTTTATTTATTTTGGATCGTGCGCTATTTTTGAGAAAAGCCTTCACACACACATAGATAGATTTTTTTCTCCAAGAGAGGTATGAATAAAATTATTTAAATATATCAGTTACATTTTAACACGGTTAAAAATATACGATTATCAGTCTGCAATATTTCCTTCGTTGGTTGAATTTTAAAACTGTATCTTTATTTATTTAATTTTATCCAACTGTAATTTTTATTTCCTTGATTTCAGTTATCACATGTTGTTCATGTCGCGCATTACAATAAATCATCGTACGTTAACTGTTAATCAGCCAATTTCTCGAGAATCGACAAGTTGCTCGTGCGTGGAACGTGATTCGCGTGGATCTCTTGGTAACCCGAGATTGTCGAAAAAGGTGACGTATAAGTCGTCGCGTGTTCCGTCAGGACACGCTGTATAATTCAGCCGAGCAAGGACAGGTCGGACAGCTGTCAAACCGTTACATCGTAATTTCACGGTTAATCCGTTACGAGCGTCTTTTTACTTCACGTGTAGCGCGCTTGTGTCATACAATTTGTGGGCACAAAATCGTCGCTCTCGAATCATCGCATTTTGCTTCCGTGTACCGGAAAATCACGCGCGGCCCGAATCGGACGCAACAATACGCAACGCGTCATAATGTCATTATTTCCACAGCATCGCGAGAAAAATCGAATAGATAGAATTGAGGCAGCGACGAAAAGAAGAAGCGAAAAATCCTTTTACATTCGCCGCTATTGTTGCCATCGACGATGATAATTACAATGATAATATTAGAAAATATACACGTATTTACCTTCGATGGTAAAAATATCGCCATCGGAGTGTCTGATGACCGACAATTCCTGGCAGCGAACGACGATTTGCAGGAAGTGGAAGCAGCTCGCGAGAACGAGAGCTAGAGAACGCATCTTCCCCACAGCATTCTGCAAAGATAAATAAATAAATGTAGATCGTAAATGGAATCGACGGTGAAAGAAAAAAAGAGAGAGAGAGAGAGAGCGGGAGTTTTACGAGTTTCGCGTCGTGGAAAATCCCAAGATCATTATTAATGATCGCTTTTAATTCCGCGAAATTACGCAAGAGACTTTCATTTCCATCGCTCGGCCATAAACACGCATTTGTCAACAGAATTCCACGCACACATCAAGAACGCTTATTGCGAGAAAAATATGTAGAGATATGTAAAGCAAATGAGATATAAAAGAAATTATATTTTTCGTTACGTTAATGAATTAATTCTCTACATGCAATAGCGATATGATGGACTTTTTATATATTTGCTTTAAGATCGCTCACACGCGACGTGCAAGCATGAAGCGTAGAAATACACGCGAAAATTGAAAGGATACTAATTTAGCCATTAGAATCATTTAGCCATTAAAGTAATAATTTGAATTTCTTTGGTACAACCGGTTCGGGAAGTGTTATGATTACGGTCGTTAAGTAGAATTGCAATTAACCCCGGGACATTGGTACACAGAATCGAACCTTCGATGTTTCCCGCGTTTTTTATGTCTCGTAATAGATGCTGGTATACGCTGGACATGCTGGATTTGCGAGAAATTCACGAGGCACGAATCTATCTTCTCTTTTTTCGAATTAATAAATTGCAAGAAATGCAAGAATTTAATTTTTATCGCAATAGATTCGAAGACGATAATCGTCGAGAGTTCTGTCAATTCCTGTCAAATCATATTAGATGTCAAAAGTGAGTCGCGACTATATCGGGCTTGATTATATAATCTAGTTCCTCTCTCGCGCGAGTGATAAATCGCCGGTCGATGATTATGCCTCGTCATCTGAATAATTTCATTAGTCTCCGACGACAGGCGCAAGCGCAATTTCGGAAATTCTGCCGCAGGGATCCGAGACGCGAGAAGGAGATGGATATATATCTGTCTGTGTGTGTGTGTGACTGGAAAAAAAGAAAACGCGATCGTCGTTATTAATCAGAGGCCCGTTATCGGCGTGCCGTCTAAGCTCTTTTTTTTTTCAAAATGACGAGATATTTGACGTCTGCTTAATCTCGCCATTCATCATCGCGTCTCGCGTCTCCTTAAATGTAAATCTTTTATGCAAATCAGCGCTAAAAAGAGCGCGTGACAAAGTGAGATCCTGTAAAAATTCTGTTACTTTTTGGATTTTGTGCAACATGTTATTAAAATTCAATTAAAGAGCCTGAATCTTTCACTTATAATAATCATTTACATCGCGCGATCCGCTTGTCTTTGAGAAATTTAATAAGCGTTGTAAATGACTAGTTTTATTCGCCTACAACGTGCGTAATCACTCTTTCGCAATAATCTTCACGCTTAAGGGATTTCCACAACGGCAGATGTCGGAAATTATTAATACCACATCGCGATTATATTAATATCGAGTCGCGTCCAAAGTCCAACTATTGAATCTTAGCGCGGGTAAATGCTAACGAGTGCGCGGTAATTACACCGCGAGCTCTCGGCGAAATTGTGTTAATAATTTATTAACGGTGAGACGCATCTTTTGCATTGCACTTGTAACCGGATTGCACTTTGATTAAATTTTCTCTCTTCTTCCCTCTCTTTATTTATCTTTGCTCATCGTGAAATTACTTTGACGTATGCTTAAATGCCTCTCAGCTGACGGAGAAAAAGACGATGAAGAAAGTGTAGCTCTGACAGAAAATTTTTTCCCCTTCAGGTAGATATAAGTGACACTTTTCGCGTAAGAATCGGTATTAAAACGAGATTAGTCGATTAAAAAAATGTCAAAGGTGTCCGGGATAAGTGGATCTGTTGTTAAGTGAATTATGAATTCACCATCTGTCTCATCAAATGTATCTATAAAAACGATGGATCCTCATCTCGGAATTCAATTATAGCGTTTTTCGGAAATTCGTGTAAAGCGAACGAACTACCAATTTTTCTCGATGGCTGAACGAATACACGAGATACATAGAAAGAAAAATTTATGGGTTTCACGTAGTCGCTGATTTAAAAAATTGCCTATTGGTCACAGTGTCTATAAATCTCTCTAAATCGTAAACGTCGCTGCTCCTATTAAGTAAGGTATAAAAGCGCAATTTCAATAGCGACACTGTTTCAAAAATTCGTGTGCATTAAACTATACGGATTCTGTTGATCGACGCTTTAATGGGATGCTAATACGTTATTCCATTGATTGCCAAAATTATTGCCGATACCGTATAACACGTCCGAATAAGAAAGATGCTAGCCTTATAACTATCTTCTTTTATGAAGACGTTAAAAACCACATTATTTTATGATACTTTAATCCTTTTTATAATCCGGATTTATTTATTTGGTTTTCCAAATAGTATAAACATAAGAAATATGTTTGTTTTTTTTTTTTAATTTCGACAGCTTTTTACTATTGTACAGGCAAAACATCCTTAAACAACGGTAAGCGCGACTTGGCAGGAAGTGCAAGACTTTTCCGTATGTACCTCTTTACAGTCCGTCAACACCTGCACCAGATGCACACGTTCGATTTGCGTTCCGCACGTTGCAACGCGCCGCACACGTGTTATCTTACGCGTGCCATCAGCTCGATTGCGCATAACGCTAAGCTCCTTGCCCGCCGGTATTTCTTGCTCTATTGATCCGGTCTTGTGAGCGCGCGCGCGCGTGCAATTTATATCGATGCTCGCACGAGACATAAACGACGTCCTCTAAAGCGCGCATTATGCCCGCCACACAAGAAAAAAAAAGAGAGATTCAACGTACGATAGATATAATATACCTGTGGTCGGACGGCTCTTTACCGGACACGTGAGCTATCCTGAATTTCTTTCGTCCGAACATCACCGTTGCATAATATCGGAACGCGCTTTTTCACATTCAACATCCTGTCTCGTGGCACTAACCTAGCGAGACGTAATTCTCGCGTAAAAAAGTCTTTGTAATCCGTTTAAAAAAAAAAACGTAATAATAACTTTATAATTTTTTTTCCTATACAAAAATACGAAACATGTTAATGATTATAAAATATCATAATAATTTGTAATTTTAAGGGCCTAATCTACTCTAGCAGTATGAGGTATTGATAATTTCAAAGAATTTTTTTTTAAGAATATTAGAAATTGATATTTTTTAGCATTTTACATATGTTTCTATCGATGTTTAAACAGTACATTAATATTTTAAATCTTAGATATTTAGCTTTTTTTTTTTTTTTTATTAATACGAGCCTCTGCGCGTATTTTACTACCTAGCTTTTAATCAGCGGCAGATTATTCGTGTTTTCGAGCGCGCTTATCGATATAAAATAATAAAGATACGAAAGTGTCAAAAGCATACGTTTCCTCTTTTATCCAAGTAACTTCTATAATTTTATGCGATTAGAGCTGCGTCAAAAATTTAAAAATAAGAAGATGCGTCGTTCCCGCTCGACGTGCCGTGCAATTCGACCAATTTGCACACGTACCTATTTTCAACCGACAAATTATAGTGATTTAGATAGTGCGAAATGCATAGGTAGATACGTGTTCGTATGTCATACGCGCGAGTTATTTCGTAATAGTGCCAACAGTCACGGTCAATAAACAAAATGATCGCGGAAGAATGGTAGAAAGCGGTGACTTCTAGACGTGGTGACATCAATGTCGAAGAAGCCAGTTTTTCATCGACGTTGTGTGGAATTTATAGATGGATTTCGGAGAACGAAAAGATTCAGTTATGGAGTCTACTACGCGGCAGAGAGAATCTGTGCTTACAAATCTGTGATTAAGAGCCAATTTGGACTGATTGTTATCTGAAATGAAATTTAAGAGTACTATAAACTCTTCGATATCCATAATGGTAATTTACGAAAAAATCACCGCGATAAAAATAAAATAATTTTCCATAAAAATTTTACGAGGTAACGCCTCGTAAAGAATTAATTTATTCGGAAATCTACCCAGATAACGAAACTCAATCACATATACATTTTGCTATCACAGAATGTTAAAAATGACTACCGAGGCGACTTGAAGACACTTTCTCAATTGCTACTGAGAAGAAAAAATTAAGATAGCCTCCACTCACACAAATATGAGAGCAAGATTATATGTATATATACTGGTACTTTATGCAGTAGAATTAATACTGCACGAGAGGACCGGAAATCAGTTTCAGCCTAAAAATAGCGGTATCCGTGTGTATTTCAACGTATAAAAATTAAAAATTATCGTGCTTAAATTACCGACGTGCGCAGACGAGCGCAGATTCGGGGCCCAGGCCCGAAACTTCGCCGCCATCGACGGCGATTGTAACACACGGGATATATGTATAAGCGAAACCCCGTTATCGCATAAATATACGCGAACCCGATGTTAATAGCGGCGTTTTCGCGTGCTCTCGCAATTACCGTCGCCACGAAAAGAGCGGTGCATTAGTATTCCGTGCGATTCCTTCGGTTCTCCTCATCATTGCGTCGAAATATAAACAGGCGCCTTTTAAAGGCCACGATACGAAAACCACTCGTTGAGTTTTTCGTTTCTCTTTCGCGAGTTTAACACAACGAGATAAGTTGTTTTAAATTTTCACTACAAAAAATTTTTTTTTTATTTAGACACTTTTTTGTCTGAATTTTCAGATCTGGGTATCTGAAAGAAATTTCGGACGATCTGTCTTGATCATCAAAACCGTTTTTTTGAAAATTCAGAAAAGTGTGTCTGAAAATTGAAACAGTGTGTCTACAAAAAAGCTGTAGACACTTTGTCTAAAGTTTTAGTCGGTCTTTTTTACAGTAAAGATGGAAAATTGGCAGAAAATTGCAACCTAAAAGCGAATAATTAGAAGTAATTCGTCCCATAGATACTAAAAATAATTAATTTATCTATAACGAGATAGAAAAATAATGATGAAAAAATAGACTCTGTCAAACTTTTAATCTGCTGAAAAGAATTATGCTTAGAAACACAAATGTTCTAAAAAAATATCCTTCCTGTGAGAAGACCACCGTATTTAAAAACGATAATTCTCGAGACAAAATGGCCAAATAATGGCCAAAATGGCTTCGCGAGTATTAAAATTTCATAAGCGGCGCGAAAATTTGCATCTCTCTTGTTAACGGAATAGATCGCGTATGAGAATTTATGTTTGACATTGATACGAAGTTTGATGACTGCGCGCGAGCTCCGAAGATTTGCATATATACCAATACGCGGAAACATAATGTATAAGATTTTTCGATAGCGTTACGCTAGCTGATTTCGACGCCTAATCAAGCAGGAATATCAATTGACGCGCGATCCGATTACTATTTAAAAAATTGATGCAATTTGTTTTTGTCTGTCTGCATGATTTTGCCAGATGGTAACTTGAATTTTATGAATATAAATTTATACGAAGTTTTATTTTGCTTTTTTTTTATTATACGACGATAAAAATGTAAAATTTAGCACACTATCGTTGTATATAAAGATATACAAAGGCGTGCCATAAGATAAGCTTTTTTATCATTTTATAAATATTCCTGAAATATATTATAAAGTTGATTTTTATTTTCGCCAAGTTATCATCGTAACTTATTTATTTTCAACGGACTCTTTCTTCCTCGACCGAGCAAGAATTGTTCTCGAGCAATTAAAGAAGTTGCATTTTGATTCAGGCACAGGTCTTTTTTTTAATCCAAGATTCCTCCCGATGTCGACGATTATTTTGGCATTCCTTTCGCGGGATTCGGTCGCGGAAGGCGTTGCCCCCTTTCGCGCACGGCTCGTAAAAGTCAATAATTAAATTGTCCAAAAGTGTCTAATTAATTGCCGGCGACTTTGCCGGTCCGCTTTTAAATAGATCGTTACTATGCATAATACGCTTTCCGCGTCTCCCTCCCCGTCTCTCCCACCGTTCCCCTGCTCCGTCGCGGTCCTTTTTTCCCATCTTTCGACTCGTTTCGGCTCGGAATCCCGTGTTTCTTCGAGTCGTTGTACCTCCCAAGGTAACCTGTTTCTCATACGGAGGCCGCGAAAGGTGTCCTCTTGCTCGGTGACGGATGTGTCGCGCGAACGCACGTCTCGTTGAACGCACTTACTCACGCATGATTTCAATCTTACGCAAGTCACGGCGGTGTACAAGAGTTTAATAAAACATAAACGGCAGTCAATTAGGGATAATAACGATAAATCGCGTCGCTCCTACCCCCCGCCTCGCTCTTTGCCTCGCTTTCAAATAATATCGTTACATACGGATCTCTCCTTAATTAAGAAAGCGCGACGAAATGAGCAGAGACTCGGCCGTAAATTCCTTCGCGGTTCGATGTTTATCACACGTTGGTGATTCCGTGGAATCTCTATAAACTTAATCCCGCCGGTGATAACGTCGGCGATTTTAATTCGTTTATCGTAAAAAAAAAAAAGAGAGAAATTGAAGCGAAATACATGCATGTCTTTTAAAATATCTAACTTTGTAAAAATCGTGAAAATTTTCCAGCGATATTTTTACTCCGACAAGTTATAGACATTCCAAGGACACATTCCAAGGACAGCATGGTCATTTCGAATTGTCTCTTATAGATCTTTATCAAGCAAATTCCTAGAAATTTAAATGACTAATGGCCCTTGCATTATGACGAAAGATGATTGAATCCCATCTCGACGATGATAGAGATATTAATTTCTTATTCTGACAGAATCAATTTCTCGGTCATCTCACGCCTATAATGACAGATGCGCTCGAAATGTACGTTTGAACTTTCGTCGCGTCAGTACAACCTCTCGAGTCGAGCACTCGACCTTTCTTTCTCTTCACCGATAACATCTCTATAAGCTTCAAACATTTCATACGTGGACACACACATATACATGTCATTTATTATTCATTTTAATATTCCACTGAAAATTTTTATTTCATCAAAAAACACATTGGAATGAATAAATTGATGTTCGATTTATATAATAAAATCTGTATACTCTATTTTTTTCTCTTTTCAATAAAAAATATTTAAAACTCTTTGAAATTGCATGAATGTCAGTGATGAGTCTCGTTTTTGAGATCGTTTAATAAAGATACATCGGTCATTTCGACATAATCCGCTCACGTGTCGACTTTTATGGAATGGACAAGTGCATTGACATTCGGTATCGATGTGATTTGCATATTATGCATGTTGGCCCGGATTTTGCGATTTGCATAATGCATGTGTTAAGTGCAGCGTCAGGTCGAGTGCAAATAATCAATGCCGTATCATGCCATTTTGTTGCGGCGGGGTCAAAATTTCGATGTAATTTTGTTTTATTGCGAATATCTGCCAGAATTTATGCCACGTTCTCTCTCTCTCTCTCTCTGCGAATCCGAAACGGATAGGCGCGTTAACATTGTTAAAGAGACGCAGTGGCGTTTACGATAAATACCTGACTGACAAATTGTGGGCGTACAACGGCAATATTGCCGGCTACCGCATCAATCTTGCGAGAGTTGATCGCGTGTTTTAAGAGCCCCCTTCTAACGGCGACCAGCCGACCGCGTCGATCGACAGTGATTATAATGGATCTTGAATATAACCATTCGCAACGAATAAACCGTACATAATAAATGTTACAGTCGTAATTTATGTAGCAAAAACTATCATGATAAATGCGCCATTCGCCTATTTCTGTCTTTTATTTTATTATATTTATTATCTAATTTTATTAATTTTTATTAGTTGTTTTTATTATTTTATAGCGTTATGATTATTAATAAGTTTTATTATTATTAGATTATTTATGTATATGTAAATTTAAAAATTTATTATAACGATTTTTTTAAACACTATATCACAAGCGGAGCCTAACCATCAAGCCATTGAACATTAAGAAAGCTATCAAAATATGCTTCAATGATATGAGATATTTCGAAACGGTTATTGTAACCAACTTTCGGGGGAGGACTCTAAGAGTTGGTTATATGTAATAATGATTTATTATTAATTGAAATTCCGAAGATATCTGTGACGGCGAACAAGCTTCACCGCAATAAGTGAGAGAAACTTGTGTTTGACACGACATGACTCTTGTTTGACGTAACTTCTCGTTTAGACATCTGTCGATGATATTTGATAAGTTTGCTTGTACGATAAACAGCAAAAAAATTGTCATACAATACAACACTTCAACCATTTGCGATGATAGTAGCAGAGAAGAGAGAGAAAGAGAAAGACCGATATAGCCACCTGTCTCCGGATAAGAGGATATCTCGAAAGGTCCTTACAACCGCAGATTCATTATCAGAATTATTATCGATATCGCAGAGTCCGTCACTTATAAGCAGTTAAACGATGAATTCGCGAAATAAGATCCTCCGAAGGATCACCACGCGGATTCTTCCGGCCTTGATATTCTGAACAGTTCTAGCCCGCGGCGTGTTACGCTTCTCACGAAAACCGTCGATCCTTACCAACCGCCCGCGAATAAAAGCATGTAGAATCGACGACGGTACTTTACACGTCAGCGGCGAACATTTAGCAAAACTACTGATCTCCGGCAGCACGCAAGCTTTCTTCTTCGTCATTCTCAGCGTAATTCCCCGCGTCAGAGACCACGCATCTGATGATAGTTTTGATTAATCGCGACACGGGCCCTTGTATCAATTCTCAATTTTTTTATCTTTTGATAAATGATTATTGGAACAACTATTTTGTACAACAATTTTTTCGGTTAAAATATTTCTACTTAAAAATAAAGTTTTTATTCTTAAAATTGGCGTTATTGTTTCTATTATTTTTGTAAAAGTATAAAACAATTATTTTGTATGACATTTTTTAAAAATATTAATAACCGTTTTTTTAAATTAAAATAACTATTTTGTACAGATTAAAATAACACTATTTTCTAAAACAGTTTTTTGCAGTAATATTTAATTAATCGCGACGGGGCCTCGTACTTTCCCCTCGAGAGACGGGTTCACCGTTGTCTCACCGTACTTCCTACGCTGTAATTTCGCGGCCCCATCAGAGGCGTCGATGTCGTTTCGTCGTCACGGCAGCCCCCTTGTCGTCTCCTCGTTCTCCGCTCTTTTCCTCGCGCCATATCGGTCGGTTATAAGAGGAAAAAAAAAAGAGGAGGAAGAAAAGAAGAACGAGGCTCTCAACGACGATAAAGGACCGCGTGACAATCCAGGTCCGAGTGAGTCGTATCGCGCTGAGATAGAATGCTATAAAAATTCATCTTAATCCCCTTCCTCTCCCACTTCTTAAGCGCTTTAGAGTGGCGAATTTTACGAGTCCTGTGCCGGGATTCCTCGCGCGATTTCTTCTTAACACGCTGTACTAATGACACATGTCTTTGATTTACATAGCAAGTGCGACTAACTGTATTTGGGGATAAATGTGTCCAAATTTATTTATTTATATTAAAATTTATTTTTATTTATTATATCATTTATTTACTAGATTTATCTCTATTTAATTCTTGCAAATTTAATCGAAATTTATGTTAATATTATCAAATTAAAAACCTATAAGCGCGATAGCCTGAAGGAACGAGCAATAATCGCGTGTGCGATAATTATCCTTTTACTTATATAAAAGAAGTTTAGCGCTTCGTAAATTAAAAAGAGGAATCAAAACTTTTTTTCGTATATAGAGTAATTTAATCTAAACCTGTGTAATTATTTATTTCAAATAATCGCGAGTCCGAATCTTTAATGGACTAGACGATCCTTCAAAGATTCTTTTCGGCGAGACGAAAGATAAAAGCTTTTCAGTCGATTCTAGTGTAATTATCGAAGTCAAGAGAGACGGAAGTTGAGCCGACAATAAGCGTAAAATCGCAAAGCGATTCGATAAATGGCACATAGACCATTGACACGTCATGAAATGAAACAGCACGCGTCAGCAGACGGGACGATTCGAAATTGACTGTGGATATACGGATGATTACTCGAGACAGAGATTAAATAGGTGCCGATGAGGTGCAATGTGCGGTTACTATATATCCTACGAGCGGAGAATCTAAAAATTCCGATACAAAGACTCCTCAACCATCTGCGGTAATATACTTCTATGCGAGACGTCGTGCAGTTCGCGTATACTATATATATTTTCCTGTACCGTTATTTTATAAATCCTTTAAAATATGTTGCCGCGAAGAAAGAATAATGCTAATATTAAAATCGAACAACCGATAGTCGCGAAAAAAAAAGGATGACCGTATCGTTATTTCTCGCATTCACGCTTGTAAATTTGGCAAATTGCTTTATCAGAAATTCACCGGTTTGGCAAATCGCGTTGTGTGGGCAAATTTATTATGTTTTATATTTATGTTTAAATAAATATGTCTTCTCTCTCCGTCATTCTTTCGTCTTCCTCTCGCGCTCATAAATTCTCGAAGAACGACTCGCGAAGTAAATAACATTCCATTGCGGAGATTCTCCGATCGTATTAGTTAACGGTGTATTTAGTTACGAGCAACAGAAGCCACGTATATCGAATAGAGATGTCATTTTTTTCAGCAGTTATTTATACAAACGTCCTTTAAAATTATTTTCAAATGGCAAAAATTATTCCATCCGTATCAAGTATCTCGATCGCACGCGTAGAAACTACGTTACTCGCCAAATTCCTCAGCTAATTTGTGCAACAGTGTGCAATAATTTCACTAATTAATATTCAATCCGAAATCTAAGAAGATGCTAATTTATACTGATCTAGCAAAATTCATGTTCTTGATAAGATCGAATTAGTAAAAGCAAAATAAATATCGAATGATTAATAAATATACAGGCGAATAAACGTATGAGAAATTAGATACTTATATCCTGTACCGTTAAAACAATGCGAGGATAAATTGTACGTACGTACATTTGATACGCTTCGCCAACAGCGAACAAGTAGATCAATCAGTTGCGATATGAATGATTGCATGCAAGATTCGTTAAACTATAAAAAAAAGATTGCGGATCACTTGAAGAATAAAAAACGAAAAAATTTTCATATACACAGATATAGTTATATTTTTTTAAATTTTGTAAATTCGCGATCTGCTATCTATACAAGCAACACGATACTATCAAATACTTTTTTTACTAAATAATATAAAATGCAATATAAAAATAATTTAAAAAATAATATAAAAATAACTAAAATATGCGTATAATATATAATAATATAAATAACATATAATATATGATAATACAGTATTTTTTGCAACCTAAATAATTTATTTTCTTGACTTTTTTGAACTGTCATAAATATGTCAAAATCGATAATTGCACCGATAATAGGTTCTGCTCAACGTGAGATTAACTTCCGCCTGTTTTCTCATCGGACTTGGTTCTTACACATGCGAAGAAAGCGAAAGAGTTCCGAGCTATCTCGAGCTTCTTTCGGTCCCTTTAATAAAGATGCGAAGCCGCCGTTGACTTTGCCGGTACTTCTTCGCCGGCCGACTCGCAACCTCGCTCGATACGATTTTCGATGCCGATGACCCAAACTGATTTGTTTAGTATCGAGATTCGATCGGACAATATTGCGTCCGCGTGGAAGCTTCCAATTCACGATTATACCTGCTACTTTATAACGTCACGAACGCGAGTATCGATATTGCCGTTTCTATCACGATCGTAGTATCGTCTCATCTTCGATCTCTTCTGATGCTTTAATCGAAAAAAGAGAAATTCCATCGGCCATTTTTCGAAGAGAGAATGATAATATCAAAAAAAAAATTGGTAATTTTCCTGATTTAAAATATATAAATAGTATAAAACAATACTATTTAAAACTACAGACACGGATATAACATTACATTCTTTGATATATTATATTTAATGATTATTATATGTATAATTATAATTACTGTAATATAAAAATAAACAAAAAATAATATATAATAATATAATATAAAAATTATTAAAAAATATTAAAAAATATGCTTCTTAAAAGATGATACTTTGCAGTATCAGAAACATTCTACATAATAGGCATGTTATATTATACACAAATATAGAGAGATACATTGTCTAAAGAATGCGAGAGAAAGAAATTCCGGTAATTATTTATAATATACGTGATAGCATGATAGCAGTCGAGATGAAAGACGTCGAGATAACTTTCATGTTTACATTAATATACAGATATATTGATATGCGAGGTGTACAGACAAAATAATATTTTCTTTTTTTCTGCGATACCCGCGGCCAAGTTGATCTTGGCCTAGATACGATACTGTTTGCCAAATTTATTATCCCTCTTTCGCTTTGGCATCTATACGTGCGTACAGTCTATCGAATCCGAACGGACTTTTGCGAGCCGCAACGATCGAATATCTCGCCTCGCTCGCAGTGCACAATGATTTTTCGAGCTTGGCGAATGGTTTACAGTCCATAATAATACCACTTGCGAGCCGGCCGTATCGCAAATCAAGTCGGGATCTTGCTGCACCGCCTGCAACCAGCTACGTGCGTCCGTCTTGGATCACGCACTTCCGTCCCGTGTCTCGTCGTCCTCCCGAAAGCGAATTAAAAGCAACGCCAGAGACATTCGATATATCATATCGAATCCTCCAAACAAACCTAACCGACGTTATCCCAAGAGGAGATCGCATCGTGCGTATTTTATTGATTTAATACGAAAGAACGAGACTTACGCAGAATTAACGAGTGTGTAAATTGATTAAGAGCTCAGTTCATTTTAAAGAATTTGAAAAAATGATTTTTTACATTCTCTGAAAGTATGATGTCCGAAGAATACGTCTTTAAAATTTTATTGAAAATTTCGCGAAATTGACGGAGTTATAAGACTTTGTATAGGATAGCATGCGGATCTTCAAATGGGCCTGCAAAACTTTAGCGCGCGTTTTCCTCAAAATATTGTTTTCAAAGTTGGTGTGACGAATATCTCGAAAACTAATGAACCGAATAACTTCAATTCTTTTTTAAATAAAAGAGAACATCTTTTTTAAGGGTATTAAACCTAAATAGAATTTAAAAGAACTGATAAATTAATATCTTTCTGACCTTCAAGAAATGAATAAGTTTCAACAAAATTAAAATTCTAATTTTAAAATGACCCTACTTTGTCATTTTTCAATTTTCTCTAATGAAATTAGATTCAGTATCTCATCATAAATATCCTGCTCATAAATATCCAGAATAAAACTAGCCGAGTTTACTGACAAAAAAAAAGCTCAATATTCAAGACAAAAATACTGACGTACTGTTTAAATATTAAAAAAAAAAAAACATATGTAAAGCGTCAAAACGATCAATTTCTAATATCCTTCAAAAAAAATTCTAAAAATTATTAATTTTTATATTAGTAGTTTAGGCCCTTTAAAACCAGGAAATCAATAATTAATTAAACATCGATACCACTTATATATGCAATTTCGCTGCATATTTGAGTCGCAATGCTGACGCAGTTATAAAGTCAAAGTAAAACGCGGAAGATGATTATGTTTTTCACTTTGCGATGTTCGACGAACAATGTTCTTCGAGTACGATCTTCTCGAGCAATGGAAGAGGACGCGATAAATATGTCAATGTTAATTAATTTAATGTGAAAGTATGACCGCATAATTCGAATCACGAACGCTCGGTCCTGTGATTTAACGCGATCGACCGGGGTGGCGATAAACAGACCATAATGGCGAATTTAAACCGATCCGAATTATGGGTCCGAGACACGTACACATAGGACCTCCGCGCGCTAGGGCAGCGTCTCGCGTTTCGCGATTTATGGTCCAATCATACAAATTAGTGCGCGCCGCTTAACTTTTGATAAGGACGGGCGGAACTCGAAAGGGACGCGCGAGGAGATCCCCTCCCATCGAAACATTAAACGTACATAAATTAAACGGGCATCCCTCTCGTTCGGTCCGAGAGATCCACCCAGCAAAATTGCGCATGGCTGCCATGCAACATATGCATTATTCAACTTTCCAGATCTTGTTGCACGAGAAACGAAAGCTGTTTTCGGGACGACAAATCAGGATCCGAGGTACGCATTAAATGTATTTTTCGTTCTTCAGTGAAAGAATCAGAAAAAATTGCACGTGAAGAACGTAACAATGGTAATTAATTCTTCGACAGCTATATGGCACAAGTCTTTTTGGGAAAAAAAATTAATTACACCCATATCTGTATCAGACTTTATATCTGAGACTTTCCAAGTCCTTTATCCAAGTTACGGCCAATTCAGATATCATGTAATTGACGACTATATTTGAATGAAAAGTACATTCTTGAAAAATTTATGTTTTCATGTTAAAAAATATGCCGGTTAAAATTTTTGTCTTAAATATTTAACACGTTAATTTAACGTATTGCTGTTGTATTAATTAAATTCTAATGTTAAATTATTAAAATAACTGAAAAATGTGTAAAAATAACACAATGTGCACATATTTTTAATTTTACACATAGATATGTTCCGTATTATTAGTGACAAGATTCATCTATTAAAATTTACAGAAAAAAATATTGATTTTATTCTACAATAGGAGTGAGAGATTACAGACCGTCAATAACATTTTTCCAAGTAAATTTTATCAATAAAATTATGTTGATTATTGACAAAATTTATTTCAAGTTACTATAAAGTTTGCATTCATTTTATATTGAAAAATATAGTATTACCAGATATTACCATTCAACACATCCATATTATGTTAAATTAACATAAAAATATGTGGACTATTTGGGACATGCGATATATGTTAAATTTAAGCCAAATTTCCTAACAGTGTACGGCTTGAAGAGGCGCTAAAAATAGTAAAATTTCAATTGGACAATGTTAATCATTTAACCCAGTGTCTAATTATCCTCTATTAATCGCATACGGTGGAATCGAGCTTGGGTGTTCGCGGTAACATTTCGATTGCCGTTAGAGAGGAGACCCTTCAGCTGGTATTTAGAATCCCTCGCCCGTTCGGGGACCAATTCTCGAGCTCTTGTTTCACGGTTTTGATTCGAGCCAACTCCGGGATTCCGTGTTGGCTTCCTCCCGTGTCTCGCGACAGTTTGACAGGTGCAAACAAATCATTTCTATGCTCGAACACAATATTCCTACCTACCTACCTACTTTCTTCTTTAGAAGCCGCACGGAATTGTTCCCAGAAAACCTCGAGGCGCGCTATGTAAACCCGTACGCGATATACAAACGGACACTGTTTAAATACACCTGAGAACACGCGAGAACTGTCTAAATACACCTGCGCCTGCGTATGAAGGAGGTGACGCGAGACAAGAATAATATTTATTATTTTTCAATGATTTGACAGACTACTCTACGAGGAGTGAGGAGTGTAAAGAATGTAGGAAAATGTGTTTTTCCCTTTCACTTTAAGCGAATCTTGTTTGTTCTCAATTAAAAGCCCAGTACTCTAGCAGTACGAAAAATTAATTATTTCTAGAAATTTTTTTTTAAGCATATTAGAAATTGATTTTTTCGGCATTTTACATATTTTCTATTCACGTTTAAACGATATGTTAGTATTTTTAAATCTTGGATATTTAGTTCTTTTATGTTTAAAATTGCATAGTTCGACCTTATAACATGCTGTTTTTCGTGTACAATTGTCTGAAATTAAAAAAAAAAAACGGTCTAGTTTTATTCCGTAGGATATTTTTGAGATACAGAATCTAATTTTATAAGAAAAAATTGAAATAACAAAGTACACTTCTTTCGGTCACGTATCTTCTCGATCCCATCGTCGTTCAAAGCGTAGATTCGTGTGGCCGATAGGAAGTTACCGAGAAACGCATCTCTTCACCGCTTGCCTCCGTGCAACAATCGTCCCGACGTGCGAAGGGTTAAACACTGTTTATTCAATCAGGACCCTTCTTCCCCCATTCGTTATCGATGGCCGACCGATCATCATCGCCGCTTATGCGCGCGCGCTAAATTATAATGCGTCGCCGGCGACCGCGCCCTTATAACGCACGCACATGCACGCATGCACGAGTAAGTATGTAAATGAACGGGAATGTGATATTTAACGATCGTACCCGGGGCCCGATCGGCCCCGACGGAATCGGTGGCAATGAACCCCGAGATCGGTGCCCCTGCTCGTTCTACCACCCCTTCTTCTCCCTCTCCACACGATCGTTTTGGTACGACCGATAAGCCGATCTTTGCGCGATCCCATCGATCACCGCAATTATTGCCGATATCGGGTGCGAGAATCTCGCAGAGCGACGCGTTTCGTCCTCGTCGTCGTCGTCGGTTGAAACGATCACATTTTCTCGTCAATGAACGCCAAACGGGCCAGCCCATCAGCTTCCGTGAAACGGGACAACAAATTTCGAAGATCAAACTTATCTCTCGTAACTTCTTCTTTATCTCTTCGGGCTATTTTTCAAGTGACGGACGGTTTATAAAATGAAGTATATAATTTTATGAATGATAAGATAAGGGAAATGTACAGAATACCATAATTAGTGATTTTAACTACCAAAGTTTGAAATCAAATTTTCCTTCTCTCGAGAGATACTTGAACTTTTCGAGAGAAGAAATATATATTATATTTTTTTCTGATTTTTAGAATCCAATAATTGTCTGCTTTTTAAAATATTAATATGAAATGCTATTATATATATGCTATAGTTTTACGATTTCGTAGCATACTTCTATTCGAATTTCTTGATAT
This sequence comes from Formica exsecta, assembly GCF_003651465.1. Taxonomy (NCBI): domain Eukaryota; kingdom Metazoa; phylum Arthropoda; class Insecta; order Hymenoptera; family Formicidae; genus Formica; species Formica exsecta. Next base: position 420,948 of record NW_021853570.1, read on the forward strand.
AATAATTAAATCTAAGAAAATCAAACTAAATTTTCATTCAATGTTCGCAATTATACAAATTTTCCAAAAACGCTAATAAATGTGTTTTTAAAAGAGAGATGGTAGTTATAGCGCAAAAATTTACTTTTGACATCGTAAACGAACATGTCAGTAGAGAATCGGAAGTCTCGCGAATGCATAGGTGCGTCAATATCGCACGTGTTTGCTGACAAATAGAGATTCTAATATATATTCTTTTCTATTTTTCCTATATGCAATATTTCACGGCTTTTCGCGTTTTCCAATTAAAAATGCAACGAATAATAATATTTTACTATTCTTCATAAGTTTTTCAAAAGAATAAAGTAAATACTATTTTCATATATCAGTAAATGTATGTTTTTGGTTTGTACAAAAATGTATACAAGATAATTATAATAACATAACCGTTGCTTGAAAAGATATGAGAAAGTATTATTGTTTACGTATTTTTTATATATATGTACGCTTTATTTTAGTAAACATTCTTGCGTGTGTATATGTATTTACGTCGCAAATATAGTGTTATAAATGGCCGCGATTTCTCATTCGCGTTTTCATTACGATAAATCTGTATTGAGTACAACTGCGTAAATGTTTAAGATCTGAAAGTACCGTCTTCTCGTCGTTGCTGCGAGCATCCTGTCGGCACAACAGATAGGAAGAAGTATTGCGCGAATGAAATAAATGTATGCCAGAAGAAAAATGAAAGGGAGAGAACGTTTTTAATGATTTATTTGAGAATATCTGTGTCCTTGCAATAGAGAACGTATTTTATCTTTTATCTCGATTCGAGGGCCAACTAATTATAAATATTTGATTTAAATATTTAATATTATATAAATATTTAAAATATACATGTTATAAGCAAAATTATTAGTTTCGAGAATATAGAACGCAATATACATAAACCGAAAATCATCAATTAATCTGGCACAAAACATATTAACAATGTCTAGTATTAAAGACACTAATTTTATTAGCGCATGCATATATTGGTCTTATAAATATGCCGAGTTTTCCTATTATTTTTTTTTTCATCGACAATATTGATCGACTCATTGAAACTCTTTTTTTTCTATACCATTCGAGAGTTAACAGTTCAATAAGCGCTGCCATTATATGTATTTATTCATCATTATACATCGACATCCGGATATGGTTCGAAAAGGGCACGCTCGTAAATTATTCCGGGAACCACTTATCCACCACGATCCTCCGCTTATGAAGTTAACACGATGAAGAGTTTGGTGATATTGTCGGTCTGGACCATTCGCGAGCGATTTATTTTGATCGATGGTAAGCGGGGTGCGAACTTTAATGACCAACACACGCTGACTCGACACCCTCGATTCCTCAACATCATCTCCCCGAAATCCCATTTGGGAGCATCGACAAAGCATGCGTCATTCCGTTTAACTGTTCGTAATTGGGTACACGAAATGACTTTCGTGTACTCGCAAAGAATTAAGATATTATCGCGAAATCGCGTGTTATTTTCTTCCGTTATCATTTCTTTTTTTTTTTTTTTTTTTACGATCGCCACATTCTCATTTCGCTATATAGACGCGATAATTGATGTTTCTCTTCGAGACATAAACCGGTATACTACTTTAACTGTTCGTAATTGGGTACACGAAATGACTTTCGTGTACTCGCAAAGAATTAAGATATTATCGCGAAATCGCGTGTTATTTTCTTCCGTTATCATTTCTTTTTTTTTTTTTTTTTTTACGATCGCCACATTCTCATTTCGCTATATAGACGCGATAATTGATGTTTCTCTTCGAGACATAAACCGGTATACATGGCGTATTATCATTACGCATTGAATAATAATGCGTGCGAGCAAAGATGTGCACAAAGAAAGGACCACATATTAAACTTTGACTTGCATGAATATCTTCTCTGTCGAACAAAAGCGATTATTGTCATCATGTAAAGTATGAATATGATAATTAACCGATTGTGAAATTGTTATTAATCTTTCTCGTCTAATACGTACATACATACATAAATAATCTTTTTGAAACATAAAAACTGACAATGAAAATGATCTTCTTCGAGTTCTAAAAAGTTGTATAATTTTCATTTAGATTTATACATTCTATCGAGCGTTTTTTTCGTATTTTTATTCGGTAAAGTTTACAAAAAATTATGAAATTGTAATTTATATAATAAAAAATCATACAGAGATCGAATTATTATAATAAAAAATAAAATTCTTAGATCACGAAATCCTTTTTTATAAAACTTTGAACTGCATTTTCTTATAGATATGGATCGATCAATTCTAGCGATTTGTTATTTATCTCTAAATTCTAGTTCTGTCCATCTACATTGATCAAAGTTGGTGCAATTGATCCTTAATGACTCTCTCATATGAGATAATCTCGTGTTCATAATCTTCAATAACATTGACACTAATGAGGGAGGCTCGAACGATCAAGAGTGACTATGACTGATCGCCTTAATGCTTTCCAATATGATTCGCGAGGTCTTCGAGTGCATATTTGCTTAAATTTTTACGCTTGTCAAGTAGTTATTTACATCATCGCGTGGAAAAGAAGAGAGAAAAAAGATAGCTAACCGGGAATAATCGTATGGGTTACGAAGATGAATTCGCGGCTGAGGATCATCCTCTAATCGTTTATAACTGCGGATACATTCCACGAAGTGCACGCGAGCTTCGAGAGTAATTACGGTAGATGGTTGTTCATTAGAAGAGTAACGCCGGATCGCTTTTAATCGCAAACAGCCTTCCGCAAGTTATTACTTGCTACTCAAAGCTTCAGTTCGACCTTCGCGTCTATCGAACATAACGATCAAAGGATAATTGCTTAGTCGGTGCTAAGATAATCATAACTATAACGTACGTTCGGAGAAAGTTTGAGAAGTCGGGAACATCTGTAAAACACATTTCTGACAGTTTAATCATCTTCCGATGCGGCTTCGAGATTTATAGAGGGTATCGTCTTTCGTTCTTGACATAATGCTCTTAACATTTGTATTTAGAGTATCAAAAGATCGATCAAAACGGACGGAATTTAACAATCAATAAGGAAATTAATTTATTCAAATTTCTCGAACATTGATAGATGACGCGACGAGTTTGGATGCTCCGACATACAGTATCACTCTCGTAGATCGCATGTACCGAGTTTATTCCACAGCTAGATTAAAAAATGCGCGCATGTCTACATACATCAATCTTGGCCGAGCTTCCATTCCTCGATCGTGTCCCGTGTAAATGCATGCCGATCATCAATTTCCTGTATAACCGCCGACTTAAACCACTGTCCATTTGTACGGATACATTATACACGCGCGCTACATGCGTACGTGCGTGTGCGTGCATTGGAGAATCCTTCTCGAATCGCGCTCGGCGCCTTTGTACCGAGTCCGACTAATTTGTAATGGAGATGGAAACTGCGAGGAGATACATCATTGACCGTATTTGTCTTGTATCGAGCGGGGATATACCTTCGAGGTTGACGTGGCGTTTAAATCACGCTGATCTCTCATCGTGAATTAGTCGATCGCTAAATCTGCGATCGTATCGTACGAAAGTATCGTTTGTTATTTTTCGGAAGCGGAAAAAGAGGGATGCGAGAAAATTTTTTTTTCTCTATTCATCTTTTCAATTTTCTTCCTCCCAATGATTTGTGTCCTATTAATAATCGTGAAATTCTCGCCAACGAGTATATATTCGACATTGCTGATAAAGTAACGGAATTTCGCTCAATTATATTTGTCGTGGGTGAAAATGATTTGACGGAGGAAGTCCGGCGCGATTTTTATGCAAATCTCGGAACTCGAAGAGACATCACAACTAATGATAATTAAGCGCGCGATAAAGAAAGGGGGAGAGGCGAGAGATGATGCTGCAGATAAGACGGGATTTAATTATATTCATATATCGGCCGGAGGGGGAGAATCGTCGCGAGGATTTTCAGGCGGAAGCTCGTTTGAGGTAGATTCCTCGACTGATTGTGAGGCAAATTTTGATGAAATTTTTCGATATCCCATCAGGAAAAAATATCATCGAAAAAACTCGTCAACGCACGCCGGATATAATTGACAGAAAGGGCAATCGTGGGAGGTCGACGAGCGCCAATTACGGGTCGGGCATCTCTTTGATCCTCCTGCATAAGTATCGATATCCGAAATAATCGACGGTGTATCTCGACAAAACAGACGCGAAAGTATGTCGCCGGATGATCGAAACTCGACGCAAATGTCTGACCAAGAGTCACGGATCTCAAGTGCGATATCGTCGGGATATTATCATTGGGTCGAATTTAACGGTAGTGTAACGTAGCTGATCTCAATAATAAATCCGAGAGATCATCGGGTAAAAATAGCAACCCCGAGCTTCGAAAATCAAACGCGTCGCAAATAAACTTCGCGAATGTACAGTGTGAATATTTTCATGTATAATTAATTTAAACGTAACAGAAAGAGAGGCAATTTACGAGCGTAATGGTTTGAAAAATATATATTCAATTTTATATTAAGAAAAATGTAATGTGTGAATTTTAAAATATTAATAATAGGAAAATTAACAACGTTTCTTTGTCAAATTTTTGTTATCGCGAAACCTTGTCGATTTCATGAAAGAAAATTAGCTGGAATCTACAGTTGGAAAATATAAAAATTGTGTATTTATGTGTGGGCCATTACGGACACACAATATATATGTATGTTAAATTTAAGCTAAACTTTCCAACTGTGTAGTGTTTAAAAACGCGTTTAGGAAGGCGATTGTCCTCGTTTCTGCGCACCAGGAAGAGCTCGCGATAAAACGGGAAAAAGCCATGGGGGGAATCTTTTAGCGTCTTGGAGTGCGTGCTGGCGGATGACAGTGCTCGACTTGTTGATGCGGATTCTAAAAGCGAACTCGTCTGCTGCAAAGGCACTCGGCACTAATGGCGGAAGCGAGACGATTACAAATGCAGGCGATTATTCTGTCTATACGCGCTGTCTGTGTCGCGACCGACACGGATGTGTTTGCGCGTGAGCTCATATACCGCAAGGATTAGAAGTACCAAAGCGGTATTATCTGGCCTTGATGGTGCATTCCGTGGTCTCTGCGATACACTCGATTGTCACCACCTAACGTTCTATGCTATTATCGTTTATACTTCCGCACGTGCAAGACCTGCTCTTCAAGAAAAACGAGTGTTTGGCTTGGTTTCTGTCTTAACTGCTATCAATCTCAAAATACATCAGTGGAACCTACGTATATCTAAGTATAGTTCTAATCTTACTTCGTGTATGTTATTCGCGTGCATGTGTAAAGAAACCTTCTCTTTTGAATAATTTTATTGTAAAATCAATTTTGGATTATATATATATATATCCTACACGATATTTATATTAGATCTCTTTTCATTTTTTTTTTATTTTATATATTATATATTATAGTATTTTATAACGCACTTAATTTTTTTTTATAATCATGTATTTACGGTTCTGATAATATTATCGAAAATGCGGAAATTTTTTCACGTTGTAAACTTGATGACTTAAGAAGACAGTGAAATCATTTCTCGACGAATCTCGAATCGTTCTCACGTACACCGGTCAGGCTCTACCCAAGGGGGATATTCGTTTGCCCCAAGGATTAGGAATTATCCTACTCGGTCATTATCCTCAGTATACCGACATGGTTCCCCAATGCACACTCGCCGTTCATCGTCCGCAAGCATTTTGCGGCGGCATCATCATCGTACAAACTACTACGAACACATACTTGATTCACCGCAGCTATTATTATTCGGCGGTGAAAATACAAGCAGGTGGAAAAACAGGTGAAGATCTAGCTGGCACGTTTTGCAGTAGCAGAGAAAATATTTTCTTTGCAAAAGAAAAGAAAGAAATGGAAACTTTTAAATCAATAGAAACTGTAATTTATTTAATAAAAAAATTAATTTAATTTTTAATTAAATAAAAAATTAATTTATAATTCACTAAAAAATTTAATTTATTTATTTAATAAATTTTTTTTTTAAATTAAAAAAATTTATAATTCCTCTGCTTTAATTGTTGATAATTTCGCAATTTAAGATTTTAAGTATATAAATCGATCGTAATTCTTCCCACGACAATCCGTATGACGGTTAGATGTAAAAGATCCAAGATCGTAGACTCTCGCTTTTACACATAACGAAACGCATGAACAGGCTAACGTTACCACAGCGGTAAGCTATGGTATAACAAGTCCCTGTGTATACATCTTCCGTACGTGCGACGAGAAAGAAGAAGGGAAGGTTCAGATTTATCATCTTCAGCCATAGCTCTAATCGTAGACGTATTGGCGAGCCCACGCTCCACGTAATATATTATTACGCCACGAGAACAAAACAATTTCATTTCTTCCAAACCGAGAACTCGCAGAGACGAGATTTGAACCGACTAGAGAACTACGAAAGCTATTGAAATTTATTACAGGCGGAGAGATAGATAGTATAAATTATTATTTATTTGCGATTATATACTTTACATTGTTTTCATTTTATAAGATGATAGTGTATTAAAGAAAGAAAAAATTTGGAAACTTAGAATGGTACTGTGTGTTTTTAAAAAATTTATAGTCCTAGCCTTTATATTTAGCTCATAGTCCTCACCGTAACATAGTTCGTGCTGGCTGACTGACTATACATATAATTGTTGGTGAGGACTCTGCGGTTTCGCTGTCGCGATCAAGACAATTCAAGCTTATTGTCAAACTTTCTCAACAACCATGCCACCACAATAGTGGTTTGCTAAATTTACCGTAAATTAGAAAACCGCATTTCTTATTCAATAATGCTCAAATTTAACGTATATGTTTTTATGTATCTAACTAACACGAATAAAATGTGCTAGAGATTAAAAATCAAAATATTGTTTTCAAAATAAAATGTGCTAGAGATTAAAAATCAAAATATTGTGGAATAGAAAAGATACATGTACTATTATGAGACCTTGAATTAATATCCTATTTATTTTTGTAACATTATCCTGCCAGTTTTAAATTTGGTTATTTTGTGACAACATCGTTTCAATATAATCAGTTGTTTCTATATAATCAGATAAAGTACACGCTCCGCACGGTATCTTAATTGTAAAAAGAAATTTGTGTAGATATATTTGTTGTTTGATTTATTCTGTAAGTACTTTATCGTTCTACTCTGTATTCCTTCCAATCTTTTAAAGAGTTATGTCAAAAATATATACAAACATTTTGAAGTTGTTGTGTTTTATATATATGTATTCTATACATAATTTAAAAAAAGAAAACATATACTATCTAGTTTTTATAAATACAATCACAGCCAATAGAACAATGTGAGACGAAAGTCACGGTCATATAATATTCATTTTGTAATATAGCAATTAATTCGTCTATAATTATACAACATGCTTTTATGTATTTCTATATTAACTTTTTTTTGTAGGTTATTGTAATGGCCACTAGGGAACAAATTCAAGAATATCTCGATATAAGGGATAATATCGATATGACAGTAAATGCAGTTTTAAGTAAAACTGTATCTATAGATACCATACCAGAAGGTGAAGAAAAGAATATGATAATATTAACAGCAGTAACTGTATACAAAAAACAGAAATATTTGCACGAAAAGGTATTATATAAGGAAGCAATAATCGATTATAAGGTAACTTTCGGCTCCGACCCGAGAGCGGTAAAAATAGTTGCAGCCAAATATAAACTTGTACCTAAGCTTCTTAGCATAGAAATATATAATCATACTCAAACTGATCCAAATTATGAATTTGATAAAGATATAGAAGGAGAATTCATTACATATGCACAGGAAGAAGCATTATGGTTAAGATTAAAATTGTTGGTACAAATAGGATTTATACCTTGCCCTTGCAGAGCTTGTTTTTTGCTGGAATTTTCAATACGTGTTTACGAATTTGTCATTGAGTTGCAAAAAGGTGATTGTTACCCGCTGTGGCGTTTACATAGAGCGGCAACAATAGAATGGATAAAAAAATTCGAAATGAGGCACCGTGACGAAATTTATAACTTCTGCAGTAAGTCGTGTAATAAGATATATAGTGTAGCACCTGTAGTACCTGTATGTAGTACTAGCACGAGTAATCAATAACAGCTGTTGTCAATGTTTTGATGGAAAAATTATTTTCGAATTATCAAAAAATTCTAAAATGTTTTATAGTCAACAAATTTTAATCTACTTCGGTATTGCATTGTGATGAAATATTAATACAAACGTGCTAACATTTACTTTATAAGATTTACGGTTTAATGAACAGCTTGAGTAAGATATTTAAAAAAGAAACAGCACTTATAAATGCCATTCTTATAAATGACGAGTCTTTAAGATATCTGTAAGATGCTTTTTTATCAACGGAAAGAGAAAATTTTGAGAAATATGTATTGTAATTTATGAACACAAACGAGCTTTTATATACGACTAGGCTACAATATTATTTTTAAACATTAATTGTTATTGAAAATACCTGTATGAATGTCGTTACATTTTAATGTGTATAAAGGTCTTTAAATATTACAAGAAAAGTTATATGAGGCAAACGTAAAAGCAAGAGAAAGAAACATAGAAAGAAAGAGAGAGAAAGAAACAGAAAGAAAGAAAGAGACAGAAGAAAAAAGAGTTTTTTTCCCGTATTCAATCCAATGATCAATGTTAATAAATACTGACAATGATAAAAATATATGCAAAACGCCAAAGATCAGTTTTTAATATCCTCGAAAAAAAAAATTCCTAGAAATCATCAATTTTATATTATTACGCCACGAGAACAAAACAATTTCATTTCTTCCAAACCGAAAACTCGCAGAGACGAGATTTGAACCGACTAGAGAAAGCTATTGAAATTTATTACAGGCGGAGAGATAGATAGTATAAATTATTATTTATTTGCGATTATATACTTTACATTGTTTTCATTTTATAAGATGATAGTGTATTAAAGAAAGAAAAAATTTGGAAACTTAGAATGGTACTGTGTGTTTTTAAAAAATTTATAGTCCTAGCCTTTATATTTAGCTCATAGTCCTCACTGTAACATAGTTCGTGGCTGATTGACTATACATATAATTGTTGGTGAGGACTCTGTGGTTTCGCTGTCGCGATCAAGGCAATTCAAGCTTATTGTCAAACTTTCTCAACAACCACGCTACCACAATAGTCGTTTGCTAAATTTACCGTAAATTAGAAAACCGCAATATTTCTTATTCAATAGTCCTAATGACAGCCATAGTTGTAATTACTAATTATATGAGTTTATTGCAAAGTTAAAATATTGTAATAAACAAAATATTGATTAAAAATACAAAAAATTTTTAATATCTGAATAATAATTCCTCTCCATTCCTCCAATTAAATATATTGCTTCAACTATTATAATTGAGTAAAGTGTTCTGTAAACAAATTTCTTCGACTGTAAAGTTTCGTTTTAAGAACATTTAGATCGAAATATGACGAGTAGCCAATTTTTATGATTGCGATATATATATATATATATATATATATATATATAATCGAGTCATGCCTTATCTCCATCGATCGCGTAACAATTTCGAACGATTTCACCGTGCGATCTAGTTAAATCGCGAAATTCACGCAAGAGTCGTTTTGAACCGCCAGGCAAATCGCAAGTGTAATCACTCCCATAATTACACGAATTACAATTCCGCCCTTCTCATACGCGATCTATCACGCTGGGCGCATTTAATTTAGCGATGCACGTGTGATAGATGATGATGATATCCTGATAGATGATAATGCCCGTCTAGAGCATAAATCTGTGAATCCGCCTTGCGTTAATTTTTATTTCTGCCAGACGGATCTAGCAGGACACGACTATCCATGAGAATTCCGCGAGAAACCGGGAGATCGAGATATACATGTGCTGCTAACGAGATACACACGTGTGAAACGAGAAGAAGGCGTTATGATTGTCGATACAAGAAAACGAGGCTTGTATTACAAAGGTTTGTCCATTTACGTCGTAATTAATTAATTTCAAAGAGCATATCTAACATTTCCTATTATTTATGGAGATCTGTGATTACCTTTCCGAATCAATCTTTTCTGAACAAGATTCAATTTTTGTTGGATCGGAATGATAATCGAAACTCGAAAATCAATAGCAATATTATCGAAAATTGATTAAACGGTATAAAATCCAAGAATAATTCCTATCAATAAATTACGTTGTATAATTAATGTGGGACAAGGTAGAGGTATTAATAGTACAAATGTTCGACTGGGAAGCGTCGAAATTAATGCGGGAAACGTAAGCGTCTTTTAAGGAATTCTACGCAAAGATTCTCGTGACAAATGGCAGCAACAACGCAAAGACGAATATACATTCGGAGGATCATCGACGGATTTTTTATACATTGTACAGAGTACCGTACGATGAATACACTTGATACGCACGACGAGATGCATGCGTGTAATAATTTCTCGTGTGAAAGATTTCTCAATCCCGCATGCGAATCGCAGGCAAGCAAAATAACAAGAATGGTCGAGGGATAAATCTCCTGCCTGAGATCATCGACTTTCGATAGACGGCGAAAAAGAAGTCCCTCACCGAAAAATAATATTTCAGAATTTCTTGCGATTAAACATCTCTAAACTCTCGCGCACATGCCATATGTTGCATCTTAATTTTTCACAAATGCCGTGAAAAATGATTACGCTGTGCGATAGAAACGTAAGGATCGTCCAATCATTTGTCATTAATATCCAAATTAGAGAATAAGATAATCACACACTGTTGTGTTTCCTTGTTAAAAATATGTCGGTTAAAATTTTTGTATTGAGTATTTCACACGTTCATGTTACTTTAACATATTGCTGTTGTGCTAATAGAACTAATGTTAAATTATTAAAACAACTGAGAGAAGAAAATGTACAAATAACACATATATGTGGATATGTTCCGTATTATTGGTGACAGGATTTATCGGTTAAAATTACATCATAATAATTTACATAATAATTTACGGAAAAAAATGTTGATTTTATCCTATAATGGAGTGAAAGTGACTACAGACCGATATTTTTTTTTTAATTTTGTCATTAAAAATATATTGATTTTACACAAAATTTATTTCAAATTACTATGAAGTTTGCATTCATTTTATGTTGAAGTATTAACATAGTATTAGCGTCACCATTTAACATATTCATATTACGTTAAATTAATACAAAAATTTGTGTGGACTGTTTGAGACATGCAATATATATTAAATTGAATCCAAATTTTCTCATGCAACAGTACCCAGACAGCGCAAAACGTCCTCAGGATCATCCTGAATATGTCCAGGATGGTTCAGGATATTTGTAGGATGTTTTAAGATATTATTATAAATATATTTTATGAAATACACGACTCAAACCCGGAAGCCAAACCTAAAATATTCATGTACAGCACGAAAAAAGGACATCCTTGTGCTGTCTGGAATAACTTTGAAAAATGTTTGTTTTTCTCATGTACCCAGACAGCACAAGGATGTCCTTAGGACGTCCAAAGGGCATCCAGGACATACATGTAGGATATCCTGAGGACACGACGAAAAGAAAAGGTATAAAAATAAACGAACCGCGTTGCAACTATCATTTGAAACGCAGTTTCTCGTACCTGATACCTAAGTGCATATCTCCGTGATTCCACAGAGTATTTACACGAAAACTCGTTTGCGGTTTGCACGACGAGCCTTATAATTCACTCTTAGCATTACCTACAATCAAATTACACGATTCAGACTGCATATTCGGACGGCAAGAAATCTCGTTTCCTCTCATTGACACTGCCATTTCTCTCTTCAACTTTTGTACTTTTATTGTCTCTCAAATTGCCCAGTTGAAATCACTTATCTCGTATGGAGATAATCGTTGCCGCATTTTTATTTTTAAGGTGCCAAAACTCGCACTCGGATCTCCGGCGCCGAGTGGGGCGGACGGTTGTCACATCCCGACCGGCAATTTAACGGCCAGCGGCCGCGTGTAAATGAGAACCGTTTCGTCAGATAAAAAGGAACGACCTTCCGCGAAGGCGACGTCAATAATGATGATGATGATGATGAGGAACGAGTCCGTCACGAAGATACGTAAGGGGGCCTTTCTTGGAAACGTTATTAACGCTTCTCTTGTCGTTCGCTGATGGGTCCCGACACGAAATCTGTACCTGATCAAATTTTTCGCGATGCAACAACGACCGGCGATTTCAACCTCTCAATCGTTATATTCCAATGATGTTCGACAATGAGGAAATGCAAAATCAGAATCCGATTAAGGAACCAGTCTACTTTAGAGGATAAAAAAATTGATCTCTTTTTTAGATTTTCTGAAAATATGATATTTGAAGAATATGTCTTTCAAATTTTATTTAAAAATATGCAAAATTAACGGAGTTATAAGACTTTGAATAGGATAGCACGCGGGTCTTCAAATGGGCCTGCAAAACTTTAAACGCGTTTTTCTCAAAATATTGTTTTCAAAGTTGGTGTAACGGATATCTTGAAAACTAATGGATTAAACAACTTCACTTTTTTTTTTTTATTAAAAAAAAACATCTTTTTAGGAGTACTAAATCTAAACAGAATTTAAAAAATTAATAATTAATTTTTTTTGATTTTTAAAAAATGAATGAATTTCAGCAGAATTGAAATATCTAATTTTAAAATGACACTATTTTATTATTTTTAATTCTTTCTAATAAAATTAGGTTCGGTATCCCATAAATATCCTACGACGGATATCTTGAAAACTAATGGCTTAAACAACTTCAATTTTTTTTTTAATAAAAGAAAACATCTTTTTAGGAGTACTAAATCTAAACAGAATTTAAAAAATTAATAATTAATTTTTTTTGATTTTTAAAAAATGAATGAATTTCAGCAGAATTGAAATATCTAATTTTAAAATGACACTATTTTATTATTTTTAATTCTTTCTAATAAAATTAGGTTCGGTATCCCATAAATATCCTACAAAATAAAACTAGATCAAGTTTATTCATTTCAGATAATTACAGGAACAATATACCACACTGTCAAACTATGCATTTTTGAACACGCATTGAACAAAAAAAAAAGCTAAATATCCAAGATTTTAAAATACTAACGTGTTATTTAAACATCAATAAAAATATATATAAAACATCAAAAAAATCAATTTTTAATATCTTTTAAAAAAAATTCTTGAAAATTATAAATTTTTCATATTGCTAGAATAGATTGAGTCCTTAAGAAAGATTCATTTAAAGCGATATACCTTTCATTCTTCCATTCAATAAACTTCTCTTTGATTATTGTTTGAGACACCAACACATCAATATAATTTCAATCGTCTTCGCGAAGCGAACGCTAATGGTAAGCGCATCGAGAATTACCCTTCCATATCAATTAGACATAAAACGGAGTCATCTCGACTCTCAGCTCAACAGTGATTTCACTTTTCCGTGAAATTGCCTCGCTCGTAATTCGACTCTTGGAGGGGGATTCTTCGATTAAGACATACCTGACCATCATGACCCGGACTTTTATGAGCCGGGTGATTTACGAGTCGGCCACGGAACCTTCGACTTCCACATATTTGCTCCGTTCCTCGCGGGCGATCCTCCGACGCGATAGTCGCATCTCTCGTATCGATGATAAGTATACAGTCAGCAGCGCTTAAGAATCAGGCTCGAAAGATCGTCATTAATTCAATAGAGTCGTCCAAATATCGTTACGATCAATAAACCGTCTATCATTTAAAAAGTATAAACGTCGTTAGGAACATCAACAACAGTCCATTCGTTCATATAGTGATAAAATGATCATCGTAACATTGATAACGAGTAATCATTCGAAGAGTCGCGTCACGTTTCATTTGATTAAGCGTACATTTTTACAGAGATATCGAAAATAAGCATAATTAAATACAAAATTCAGTCAAAATGTTTATAATGACTATTGATAACGACTATTGATTTGTAATTGTACAATGGCGATTTACTATATTTAGATCTCGAATTGAGATGTAAGAGGGTGTAAACATAAAAATAATTAATCCGGGACTTTCTCAACCGTGAAATTTGAATAGAAAGTACGCGTGTCATTGAAGCATTCAATCCTATTTATTTGTTCGATAAAAAGCATTCGTCGAATTCAAGTGGAACCATCTCGATCGCATTAAAATCGCATGGTTTTTTGAACAAATTACTTGCAATGTCCGCTCGAATTCTCGTCGAGTCACTGCTCGTGTTAACGAAGGTATTTTAATGAGACGAAGACGAAGGGGATCTCAGAGATGCCTGAACGTTCGAGTGTTATATATGGAGTGTCTCAAATTACTTTTCACAATCACACATTCCAACTACAATGCAGGTTAAGAAGGATGAAGAGTTTTAATTATTCCGACATTGACAACATTTAATATGTGTGCCGAGATTGATTCTCCGCATTCTCATAAAAGAAATCACGGTCGAAATTCGGCCGTAGTAGGTTTCGATTACCCTATATAACGGTTCGTGGTATAATAAAACGAGAAAGAGCCTCTTCTCGCCTTCTGCTCTCGAGAGAATCAAAAAATCGGTACATAGTTGGAAAGTTTATGTTTTCTTGTTTAAAAATATAATTTTATTCTATAATAAAAGTGAAAGTGACTATAGATCGTCAATAACAATTTTCCAAGTTAATTTTATCATTAAAAATATGTTGATTTTATACAAAATTTATTCTAAATTACTTTAAAATTTACATTCATTTTGCGTTGAAATGTTAACATAGTATTACTGTCATCTTTTAATATTTCTATATTATGTTAAATTAATACAAAAATTTGTGTGGATTCTTGGAGAGATTGTGCGGACACTTTGGAGAGCAGAGATAACCACCCGATGTAATGGGGTGAAAAAAAAAAAAATAAAAGAGAAAAGTCGGGGAGTCTCCGGAGCCCACCATCATGTGTGCCCGCACTACGTGCGGCGTACTCGAGTGGAGAAATATTTGCACGGCTGTTCGCGATACCGTCGAGCGAATATCCATCCGATTCGCGCTGTAAAACGATCGCTCGAAGCGCTGATGAAAGTGAGTAACGTCGAATCTCAACCGTCAATTATATTCGTTCCGCGAGCGAATGATACACAAACGGACGTTCTGCCGCAGGCTGGATCTAACTGTGACGTTATCTAATTATGTCGATGCGAGCGCGAAGAGATCTTTCTTCCAATTATAACTGTGAAGAGAAGATGTATACGAGGCTTTGATAAAGGTGCTAATATGGCGTAAAAACTTGAAACTTGCACGTTGAATAATATGAATAATTTTTTGCATTGTATTTTGTGTATATATATTATGAAATTTAAATTGTATTAAATCTGGTACTTAAATAAATATAAATTGGTAATGGTAAAATACACTAATAAAACTAACAATTATTAAAAAAAAAAAATTCGAATGTTTTTTTAATAATTATGATTTAAAGGATCATTACAAAAATAAAATAAAAAGACCTTGCTAAACGAGAAATTATCGAAAGATCACGGGGTCTGTTCTTTGCAGCTGAACTGGCTGCACTGGTTCAGAGTTTATCTTTTTCTCTCCCCATTGGAAGGAGAAGGATGGGCTCTGAACTGGTGCAGCCAGTTCAGCTGTGAAGAACAGACCTACGGTTACATACTCGAATCGCGGTACAGCTATTTGTCATTACATCGGTTTATAACGTGTTGCATGTTACTGATTGCGCCCTGGCCGTCCGTGCGGTATGTTTGCGAATATTTTCCGCAAACGCACCGCGTACCACCGAATTACGCAATGCGTTCAAGCAGATCGAAAAGTCCGATTTTCCGCATCGGCGATCATTCGACGATACCGAGCGCGCCAAATTAGCGCGATCGGCAAAAGGCTAGAACGTTTATGTAACGGCGGGGAGACAAGTTGATTATCCGTAATTCAGCCGACGCAAAAATCCGTAGAAAGCACCTGCGGAAGGTATAAACTTGGGACCTGGGTACGACAACGACGCGTGGCGGACCGGCGTTGCGGTCAACCAGCACGCCGCCGATTATTATCCGTAATCCCGCCGTTGAAAAAATCCGCCGGGCACCTTACGGAAACGCAAAGTGGAGGTCTCTCCGAGACCAATTATCCGCAATCGACGACGGTTACTAATGGACGCGTTATGGAAATTCACGTCAACTCCTCGAGGGCGCGCGCCTTCGGTTCTCACGAGAGGAAACCCGAACGATACCCTTAACTATACCAGTATACACGAAGAATTATACTAATTTTAACGATTTCTACATTTATGCAAAGTTTCTAAAAACTTCTTTTCGTTTTACAGCACTTGTTTCGGACACGGCATACAGATCCATATTACAACCTGTAATCTTCCAGCAATACGCAAATTTATATCATTCAACCTTATTTACTTTTCATATAATATAGAAAGCTGTATATTTTTAATTTTTCTTTCTCTCAGTTATTTTTAACTATTTATATTTATAAAAGTATATATAGAAGAAAATGAAATTAGAAATGACTCTGCTTATTAGACTGTGCGATAAATTAAATTTTTTTCCGGTATCTATATCATATGTAGTAAAAAATTTTGATCTAAAAAGGAACAGGCTAGTCTAGTTAATTAATTCGGGTTATTAATGTGATTCAATTTTAAAGGCAAAACAGATGATGATTCTCGTCGAGATACTTTTTCGCTCACCAATATAAACCTACTCAAGGCTTGAAAAAACTCGACATAATAGACAGGATTACGAGTTACGTGCTCTCTATATCTGATTCATCTCTCTCTCTCTCTCTCTCTCCCTCTCTCTCTCTCTCTCTCTCTCTCTCTCTCTCTCTCTCGGTATGCACAAAGTACACCTGTTATTGCGCCAAGCAGACGTCCGCTCAAATTATCATGCGTGCCACGCAGGCATGCGTAACTGGAAAATGACTCGGTTTGCATAACTCTCGGTCAGATGTTTCCCTCTCGAGGCTCGAGGGTCGAGGAAGCGCCGAAGGAGATCCGGCATACGTTTATCCTTCTCCACTCGAAAACCCGCGTGTGTCCGTCGCGCGCGATTTGCATCCGACCAGATGCTCCTCACGACCGGTCGGTTTGTTTTTCCACCGTAGGCCGTACGCGAGCGAGCGAGCACGCGATCTCTGTCTCTATTAACCGTAAATCATAGCTCATGAAAGCGACTCGGGCGAGTAGAAGGATGAAAGTAACAGTTTACTTGCGCTCTTATGCGCGAACGTGTAAAATAGAGCGTGCGAGATGTAATAAAAGCATCAACGTTCAGCCCCGTTTAAATCATGTGGATAGATATCCGTGATATATCGAGATATCTCGTTTATGACTTTGTAAAATAAAAATAATCTCGACAAAAATAATTCGCAAGAACATATAAATAATATAAGTCGGTTTTTTTTAAGCTGACATTAAATATTTATTTGAGATCTTTGCAATCTATCTACTTCTAACATTCTTGCTTCTTTTCAGCTTCAACGGTACTTTTTTTATCAGATACTTCTTCTTCTTCTTCTTTGTTTGTATGGCTCCGCCATACTTTATATAGTTAGGTAGCTACCCGACACACGGCCAGTATAATCAGATAAAGTACACGCTCCGCACGGTATCTTAATTGTAAAAAGAAATTTGTGTAGATATATTTGCTGTTTGATTTATTCTGTAAGTACTTTATCGTTCTACTCTGTATTCCTTCCATTCTTTTAAAGAGTTATGTCAAAAATATATACAAACATTTTGAAGTTGTTGTGTTTCATATATATGTATTCTATACATAATTTAAAAAAAGAAAACATATACTATCTAGTTTTTATAAATACAATCACAGCCAATAGAACAATGTGAGACGAAAGTCACGGTCATATAATATTCATTTTGTAATATAGCAATTAATTCGTCTATAATTATACAACATGCTTTTATGTATTTCTATATTAGCTTTTTTTGTAGGTTATTGTAATGGCCACTAGGAAACAAATTCAAGAATATCTCGATATAAGGGATAAAATCGATATGACAGTAAATGATGTTTTAAATAAAATTGTATCTATAGATACTATACCAGAAGGTGAAGAAAAGAATATAATAAAATTAACAGTAGAAACTGTAGAAAAAAAAAAGGAATATATGCACAAAAAGGTATCATACGAGGCAGCAATATACGATTATAAGGTAAATTTCGGCTCCAACGTAAGAGCGGTACAAATAGTTGCACGCAAATATAAAGTTAAATCTCGGATTCTTAGCGAGGAAATATATAAACATACTCAAACAGGGCCGAATTATGTATTTGATAAAGATATAGAAGGAGAATTCATTAAATATGCACAGGAAGAAGAATTATGGAAACATGTACAATTGTTGGTAAAAACAAAATTTATACCTTGCTCTTGTAGAGCTTGTGTTTTGCTAGAATTATCACGACATGCCTACGAATATCTCGAAGAGTGGGACAAAAGATATTGCTACCCGCTGTGGTGTTTACATAAAGCGGCATCAATAGAATGGATACAAAAATTCGAAATGAGGCACCGTTGCGAAATTTCTGACTTATGCAAGTGGTCGTGTAATGGGATCTATGGTGTAGCACCTGTAGAACCTGTAGAACCTGTAGAACCCGTATCGAAGAAGAGATGTATGTAGTACTAGCACGAGTAATCAATAACAGCTGTTGTCAACGTTTTGATGGAGAAGTTGACTATAAAACATTTTAGAATTTTTCGAATTATCAAAAAATTCTAAAATGTTTTATAGTCAACAAATTTTAATCTACTTCGGTATTGCATTGTGATGAAATATTAATACAAACGTGCTAACATTTATTTTATAAGATTTACGATTTAATGAACAGCTTGAGTAAGATATTTAAAAAAGAAACAGCACCTATAAATGCCATTCTTATAAATGACGAGTCTTTAAGATATCTGTAAGATGCTTTTTTATCAACGGAAAGAGAAAATTTTGAGAAATATGTATTGTAATTTATGAACACAAACGAGCTTTGATATACGACTAGGCTACAATATTATTTTTAAACATTAATTGTTATTGAATGACTGAAATGTAGTCAAAATATTTAAGAGTAATTTAATTAATTGATTATAATTTCAAAATACATTCATATTTATATTATTAATTATGCATATATTAATAAATTTTTAACATTTTCAATTAACAGATTTTTATTTTTTTACACCATGTTTTTTGTTGCATAAAAATTCAAACAGTTTGATCTTTGCAATCTATCTACTTTTAACATTCTTGCTTCTTTTTAGCTTCACCAGTACTCTTTTTATTTTGAAAAATGGAATCTTTTAGATGGTTATTTTTTTTTCTCTTATATGTCGATATGTGTATATGATATACTGCTAAAATTTAACGTATATATTTTTATGTATCTAACTGACACGAATAAAATGTGCTAGAGATTAAAAATCAAAACATTGTTTTCAAACACATCTTCTGAGGAATAGAAAAGATACATGTACTGTTATGAGACCTTGAATTAATATCCTATTTATTTTTGTAACATTATCCTGCCAGTTTTAAATTTGGTTATTTTGTGACAACATCGTTTCAATATAATTAGTTGTTTCTATATAATCAGATAAAGTACACGCTCCGCACGGTATCTTAATTGTAAAAAGAAATTTGTGTAGATATATTTGCTGTCTGATTTATTCTGTAAGTACTTTATCGTTCTACTCTGTATTCCTTCCAATCTTTTTAAAGAGTTATGTCAAAAATATATACAAACATTTTGAAGTTGTTGTGTTTCATGTATTCTATACATAATTAAAAAAGGAAGACATATACTATCTAGTTTTTATAAATACAATCACAGCCAATAGAACAATGTGAGACGAAAGTCACGGTCATATAATATTCATTTTGTAATATAGCAATTAATTCGTCTATAATTATACAACATGCTTTTATGTATTTCTATATTAGCTTTTTTGTGTAGGTTATTGTAATGGCCACTAGGGAACAAATTCAAGAATATCTCCATATAAGGGATAATATCGATATGACAGTAAATGCTGTTTTAAATAAAATTGTATCTATAAATACCATACCAGAAGGTGAAGAAAAGAATATAATAAAATTAACAGTAGAAACTGTAGAAAAAAAAAAAGGAATATATGCACGAAAAGGTATCATACGAGGCAGCAATATACGATTATAGGGTAACAGAACACTCCAACCCGAAAGCGGTAAAAAAAATTGCAGCCAAATATGGACTTGAGCCTATGAATCTTAGCATGGAAATATATAAAACTACTAGTGACTCGAATTATGTATTTACTAAAGCTATAGAAGGAGAAAACATTTCATATGCAGATGAAGAAGAATTATGGCAACATTTAAAATCGTTTGTAGAACAAAATTCAATACCTTGCCCTTGTAGAGCTTGTTTTTTGCTAGAATCCTCAATACAAGCTTACAAATTTTGCGAACGGTGGAACATAGATAATTTTTACCAGCATGGGATTTTAGCCTTATGGGATTTACATAAAGCGGCAACAATAGAATGGATAAAAAAATTCGAAATGAGGCATCGTGACGAAATTTATAACTTATGCAGTAAGTCGTGTAATAAGACCTGTAGTGTAGCACCTGTAGTACCTGTATGTAGTACTAGCATGAGTAATAAATAACAACTGTTGTCAATGTTTGATGGAGAAATTATTTTCGAACTATCAAAAAATTATAAAATGTTTTATAGTCAACAAATTTTAATCTATTTCGGTATTGCATTGTGATGAAATATTAATACAAACGTGCTAACATTTACTTTATAAGATTTACGGTTTAATGAACAGCTTGAGTAAGATATTTAAAAAAGAAACAGCACCTATAAATGCCATTCTTATAAATGACGAGTCTTTAAGATATCTGTAAGATGCTTTTTTATCAACGGAAAGAGAAAATTTTGAGAAATATGTATTGTAATTTATGAACACAAACAAGCTTTTATATACGACTAGGCTACAATATTATTTTTAAACATTAATTGTTATTGAAAATATCTGTGTGAATTTCGTTACGTTTTATTGTGTATAAAGGTCTTTAAATATTACAAGAAAAGTTATATGAGGCAAACATAGAAACAAGAGAAAGAGAGAGAAAGAAACAATTCCGCACGGACGATCGGTTCGCGTCGCTCGTCCTCTCCATATGCCGATCGATCGCGCGTCCCCGTTTTCGAGAGATCGATGATTCTTCCTGCCGATCGCCGATCACGAGCGACGAGGTAATTTCCCGATTGGTCCTGGTAACTCTCGGCATCGAGTTGCCCTTGCGATCGGCCAATCCAGCGGCGACCGTTCCGCGTCCGGGGTTAACGCATTCGCGATCGTTCGGTATCATTACATAAGATGTATCCACGATGAGAACTGGCAAGATATATATGGGCAGAAGAGGGAGGGGAATGCAACGGATGCACATACCATCAAATATATATATATGTACGTAATTCATCTATGAGTATCGCATCGCGAGTCAAACTATCACGATCGAACATGCACACATCGCATATGTTCTTTCTTTATTTATTTTTTGATTTCTCGCATTTTCAACGTACGTGGATATCGATTGATGATATTGTATTTATGATCGCTACCAATCGATGCACCCGGTCGTAAATTCGCGGAGATGGATCGCGAATTATAGGGCATCTTGAGATATTTCACGAGCGTGTTGTTTGCGCATCGAACGTATTATGGGTTTCTTCTTTAATCTTCCACATTGCTCATTTCGACGCGAGTAATATCGAGGGGTACGGAAGCAAAAAATTTCGAGTGAAAAATACTATCTTATTCCTCACATCACACATTAGCAAATTCGTATTTATATTTAAAATAAAAAGACATAAATTTTTCATTCTTGAATTTTTAACAATACTGCATCAAATACAATATAGCATTAACGAACAAAATGACAAAATTGTGCAGATTAATTATGCAAACGACATCCAGAGGAGAATGATGAGCTTATTTATCATTTGTTCTCAGGAGAAGGCCTTTATTAAGCTACCACATGTCGAAATTGCTTCGTTGTTCGAACGAGACGTGCGATCTTATCGGGGGTCATCTTGAACGAGGGGAAGGATCGAGTGTAATTCTGCGGCGCGTGACCTGCAGTAAGATTGTACACCCGATATTACGTAGTTCCGCCGTAGTGATGAGGCAGGTGACTTTAAAAAAGATATTCCTTTAGTTAACGGATAATCCGGGGGCCTCCTTACAGACCCCCCCTGTCTCGTTTGTCGGGTAGAAAGGTACCGTAGCCTCAGGCTACAACGCACGTTGCGCTGATACGATTACAAAAAGCGATGTAAAAGATCCGAGACATTAAGGGCAATATAGTCAAGTATAAAAAATTGATGATTTTTAGGATTTTTTTTTGTTGAAAAATATATTAGAAAAATTGATCTTTTTGACGTTTTCCATATATTTTGATCGATATTTAAACAATATGTCAATTATTATTAAATCTTGGATACTTAGCTTTTTTTTTGTTTAACACGAGCCTTTGCGCGTAGCGTGTTTAAAAATACATGGCTCGTAAACATCGATAGAAAATATGTAAAATGCCAAAAAATACAATTTCTAATATTTTTAAACAAAAAATAATTCCTAGAAATCGCCAATTTTCATACTGCTAGAGTAGATTGGACCTTCGAGGATTCTTAATCGCCAGACGAGAGTATAAACGACGTCCCGATGAATTTCGTACCGATCGATCCGCGCCGCTTGCGCGAGCGTGAGAAGTTTATCACGAGGCTAATTGAGTGAGCGATTACCCGCGTTTCCTCACCGTCCCCCCTTCGTATCATACGACGATTTGCTTAATAGTCCCGGTGTCACATTCGCCGAATAGCTAATACACCTGCGTACGAGGCACAATCTCCGAGCTGCCGAATTAAGCGATCTCGCCGCTTATTATGGCGACAGTTTGTATCAGAGTCGGGCGCGTTGAAAGCCAATAAGTATCTTAGAAATTATTATCATATTCATGAGACACTTAAAATCCCAAAATTTATGAAAAATAGAAAGAATGAAGAAGAGACATCGAAGGGATTTTAGGTAAAGAAAAGTGTCTGTTTTCTACTTCGCTCTCTTAGTAAAGAGATTAGAATACAAAAACCGTTATATACAGATGTAAATAGAAATAAATTGATATTAGCGTAATGTCATGCAATATT
The DNA here is from genome assembly GCF_003651465.1 of Formica exsecta. Taxonomy (NCBI): domain Eukaryota; kingdom Metazoa; phylum Arthropoda; class Insecta; order Hymenoptera; family Formicidae; genus Formica; species Formica exsecta. The sequence goes on from NW_021853570.1 coordinate 444,204, forward strand.
CTGAATATGCAAAATATAAAAATTTTGTAAGCTAGATACGAAAACATCTAAATGAAATAAGATATGATTCCTAAGATTATTATGGTATTTGATCTAGTCTATTGGAGAAATCGTCGTGATAAACATATCAACACCGATTCCTTCGCCGATTTCTCTACCGTAAATCTTGGCGATCGAGATGATCGTTTAACGCTAAATTTCGGAACTTTTTGGTAAAATATTACGACTTATCTGTCACCGATATGAAAGATAGACAAGTTTACGACTACGACATTGAAAATTGATGACCCGGATGACAAGCGCAGAGGAATTTTTAATTTTTGAGTCCTTTGCCCACGTGTCGACGTAAATCCTCGAGGAATATGGCGGACCTGAACAAGTTCAGCACCGTTTACTGCCTGCAATTTCCACGTCCGTGTCAATGCATTAATTAAAGCGGCGTTACACGTCTCGTAATCGCGACACTGACATGCTCCCCAGGCTTATAACCGATCGCTTCTGTTCCTTTTTCCATTCCCAACAGGGCTGGTTTCGCTCTTGCAGGTGTACTTTTTATTGCATGGATATTTAATTAAAATGGAGGGATTTCGCTCGATAATACAAGATGATGAAAATAAACAAAGATCTCCAATTTATATTAAAGGCAGTGCACAATTTTAAATATTCGATAAAGCCAATTAATCTCATATATTTTTCTTCTTTAAAATATTTATTTAAAGATCCATTTAAGATCTCCAAAGCTATCAAAGATGTGAATTGCCCTACTTGAGATTAATAGCGCCGTAACAAATCATCTACAATTGACCGGCAATGAATATCATTTACAAATTACCTTATTATCGAGTGATCTACTTCCACGATTTCGAGATCACTGGGCCATTTTTTCCTCCGTCTAAACCGGTAGTCTATTGTGTACCAAGAAAGAAAGATCCTCGACTAAAAGACGGCCCTGGTTCTCACGCGAATTTTATCACGAGCGTCGCCGTTGTTGTTGTCCGGTATTTTTTATTAAGCAATAATCGAAAGACGACTCTTTAACGACGTCGTCGAATTTGCTCAGGAATTCGCCCGGGATTCGGTAGATTTTAACTGTCGTTAAAACATCGAGAGAATCGCGCGGTGTATCCTCGAAAGAATGTGTTTTTCTCTGCGTGCGATGTGGACAGAAAAAAAAAGATTAGTCGAAACACACGTGCCTATATAGAACACCCGAATCCGATCGCCCGCATCGATTTTTTGCGGACGATGAAAAGAGAGCTTCTCCTTTCGAGCCCAAATGAGAAATTAAGCAGTGATTACATTAAACGAGAATAGATCTGAACAAGCGTGTACGGAATCGGCCATTAAATTTTAAAGTTTTGCAAAAAGTTTCGTTATAAAAACTTTACATAATTCGATATATGATAGCTAATTATTATAATCCTCGATGCACATTCCTTTTTGATTGAAGGAACTATGTAACGTATAAAGAGAGAGAATCGGCTTACGCAAATCATTTTTTAATTATGCGTATAAAGGATTTTTTTAAATTCTTTACTGTATTTACGCGGTAATGATTCGTGTCAAGGTAAGAGATCTCTATAAATCTTTAAGAAGTATGCATGTAAAATCTTATTCTCAGAATAAGTTGGACATATTTTTCATTCACTCTCACAAAACAATAATATATATAACATTATCATTACGCTTCTCCGAGAGATATTTCTTTAAATGGATAATTCCGCTGTATATCTCGCATCCGCTAAACGCTAAATCATCGAGATTCGAAACCGAGTGAAAACAACTGTAGTCATAACACTTCAAACAAACACGAATGGTGAAGCGAAACCCGTTAACATGAAACACGATCAATATATTTTGTCGCTTAGCTAATTATGAATGCAATGTTAATTAATGCGGGAAGCGGATTCGAACGTCAGATTTATAAAAGCCTCTAAGCCCTCCTCATCTGCGCTATCTCGACTTTTAACACGGTCATTATACAGAGTATTTCACAACCTTCGTGCAATATTGTAATAGAGATAAGGTAGAATAAAAAATATCTAATACGAAAACATCTGTTACTAATTTTTACAAGACAGGTAATAAATAAATTGATTTCCACAAATACTTTTCTCTGCGATTAAAACAAAAATAAACCTTGTTTTTTTAAATGTGTAAGAAAATATTAGGTTTATAATTTTTTTTTTTTAAATGTAATAATTAATCAATCATTTAAATTGTTATTTTTAAGAAAGAATTGAATATTTTACGTACAATATTAATAACTCGTTAATATTAGTTGATCGCAGTAAGTTAGTATCCATATACATAAGAAACAATAAAATCAACTGTGCGGTCAAAATCAATATCAGCTGATTTGTAAAATATCTGTGCGTCCAAAGTGAAATCGCGAAAAAATGATCCACATAGGCCGATAACGATTTACAAGGCCAACATACTCTGATCAACAACGTACGTCAAACACGAAAAATACCGGGAAGGAGAGAAATAAAGTTCCTCTATTCCGAGATAATCTCGTTCCGATATTAATGGCCGGCACTAATCGAGAAATAAACACGCTCAATCGAACGCACATATTCGCTCTTAAACTTGCTCTGCTATAGTTTCGTTTCTTCTCTTTCACAAGCTCCGACTAGGACCGCCTTCTTAGGGTGAAAAAAAATGGCGATAAATTAAACGAATTGACGCCATTTTTTTCTGATACTTGGCCATATGGCCGGTGGATAACTGTTTTACTTTTTATTCGGAATTTATACGGCTATCAAGGATGTTTGTAGAATCCCACGTCTCATTGCGTTGGATATATATGATTTTAATGATTTGCCCTGTTAATGCTTATCGCGTGAAAAAATTCAAAGTGTCGTGGTTCTAGTGTATTTTCATTTACGGTTTCCTTGACTCCAACTCTTGGAGCCGGTTTAATTATTACCTCTATGAATCCGCCGCGTCTCTTACAAAAATTTGCGTTTCTCGTTTTAACATAGTAATTTATAAATTAGTAAAAACGGGATAAACAAACGTATAAGAGATGTAATTCATTAGTTAAACCGACGAATATACCGCGCGCGCCGTTAATTAGAACGCGAGTTTTAAGAGGAGAGCATCGACAACTAGGCGACACGGTAATTAATGAAGAATCCTCTCTTTTCAGACCATTCGGGAATTACGAAGGCGGCGTCGTTTCTAATACGCGAGTGAGATTTTTTCGAATATTTATTGGAGGATTCTCCGTAACAGGTGCCGCAATCGCGACGGCGCATCGCGATGTTCCGAGTGATTGTGGCTACCGGGTAGCACGCACGACATTCCGTAAAGGCAAGAAATGGTTAAATCTAACTTATGGACGCCGCGGAAGTCTTTGCTGTCCACCAATCGGATCCCTTCCACAACGGCACGGAAATTATGCTGGCGGCGCGTCCAGAGGCAAGGAATTCGCCGTTTACGCTCCACGAAGCGTCTTATAATATTTTCTTCCCCTTCGCCACGTTGCGAGTTTTATTCCATTCAATGCTCTAACGTTCGAGCTGGTGACGTATTTAAACTTGACTTAACTCGGCTTTAAACAGAATACGATGAGAGGACTTTATATAAAAAAAAAAAACTAATCTTCGTAAAACTTTTCTTCATAAAATCATCATATGTTTCATTTATCAGCGAATATGATTATCGTTATCAATACACGATGTTTCTGTAAAAATATGATTGAATTACCCTACGGTTTTTTTTAAAGCTGATTATGTTTGTTCATTTTTACACTACATTACAAATACATGACGTACAAATGCTTGTAACGTTACTACATTCGAGACAACGGTAAAGGCAGGATTCATTCAGGTGATTTGTGGACGCGTGAAAAGTATATATACATCTTGCTCGAACAATCATCTGTGTCTTTTCAGGGGCGTTGCGGCCGTTTCATTGAGTTCTTACACGGAGGATGCGAGGGTGTTCCAAGAAGAAAGGCTTTTCTGTGACAGTGACGCACAACTCGCGTCCTAATAATTTCACGCGATCTTTTCTCGATTAATTTTTGATTAAAGCGATACATTGATAATTACACAATTGAAAAATTTATGTTTTCTTGTTAATAAATTTACCGGATAAAATTTTTATGTTAAATATTTAACACATTTATGTGGACCGTTTGGAACATGCGATATATGTTAAATTTAAGCCAAATTTTTCAAATGTGTAAGCAATCCTTGAAAATTAAATTATAAAAGGCTAACGAAACGCCTTATTTCCCACTTTTAATTTCGAATAGATATAATATCGCTTGTAACTATAAATCACGTTTAATTGGATTTAATATATCGATCGATTCCCAACTCACGGCCGGATAATGAAGCGCGATTTAGCGATTGGTCACAAGAAACAAATTGTGCAGCACTGGCGCGGCTACGTGACACATCACAAATTAGTTGGCCCACTGGGGTATGCGATCTTAGGCGTGTACCTCACTCCGGCTCTCTGTGTACGCTAATTTATTTGACATCGGTAAATGCGGCTTTAGCCGCTGCGTCTAGGAAGTGTTACTGCTAACGCGGAACCGATGCCGTACCTATTAGAGATGTCATACTCCTTTATTCAATCAACGGAACAATCCTCGGCCGATGAAGTTGCGTGGCGGAATGGACGTAACGGATACCGAGTGGACATCATTGTTAAGCGGGAAATGTCGATATATTGTTTTTAACCGTGGAAAAAGATACAGTGGAATACAGTAAACATCTAATATTTCTAACCAAACCCTCTTTTGCCATAAAAATATGGCATTTAATATGATAATATACACGGCGAAAATATTATAGTAAATATTACAATATAATTTTTGTAATCGTGGATGATAAGTGAAATAATATATAAGAGAAATCAAGATATTTTTATATTCAATAATATTATATACGTATTATATCGTACAAAGTATTTTAATTATTCAAAAATATTTTGATGATAATCATTAACAAACAATAGAACAAATGCCAACAATTTATCATTTTTATAATAATAGGTATCTTAATATTTTATTCCCAGCTTTATAATTAATGTTGTAAAAAGAAATGTAGTTTTCATATAATATTGTAAATAGTTTACAAATATTGTTGCGCGTTATATCATGAAAAATAATATCCAAATATCTCTTAAAACATATTCACTGAATTCTTTTCAAGTCATGTTTCGCTACGGTACTTTAAAATAATTAAAAAATATTGATATGACATTGAGTCGGTATGACTTTATCAAGCAATACTCGATCTTGAATAATTAATCAGTCGATATTTCTCTAAAATTGAATAATTCAAAGCGTACGATATTCACAGCAGTAAAGCAATCGGATATTTACCCGATGCAAACGAATCGATGTCGCCGGCATCGGGCGCGATAAAATATATAAATATATCTTTCTCGTCGATATTAACACTTTATTATATATCGCCGATCGCGGCGACGTCCAGGCCAGCAACGGTAGCACGCGCGGACTCATCCAGCCATAGCAAAACTCACTACGCCGGCGTAATAATGGTCCATTAATTAATATTTATGCCCCTGCCCACGTGGCCATGACGCTTCCTTCGCGTATACATTAATTCTAACGCGGTTGCATCCGCATTATTCACGGTTGCTCCGCGCCTTATTAAGGCTGCGATCGCAGGGAAAAGAAGAGAGAGCGAGATAGAGACTCGGTTTCGTTTTTATTAGAGTAGCTACATCTTCTCCCTCTCCCTCTCCCTCTCTCTCTCTTTCTCTCTCCTTCTCTCTCTCCCTCTCTCTCTCTCTCTCTCTCTTTCTCTCTCTCTCTTGTCGCAGATTTAATAACCTTCGTTTTGTAGATGCGGATCTCCGCCCGAAATAACTTCATCCCGCAACCGCTACGCGGTCCCCACTTTTCTCACTCCCTTCGATCGTAATTATCGATTCGGCTACTCCTCGACGAAAGCCTCTTCGAAACTTCGAGGGATTTTGCGGCTAATTACACTAAACACGACATGATTCAAATAATTTTTCAATTAGATACATAATAAAAATTTTTATTATACATCCAACTCAAAATTATCCGAATTACGTTGTGTAAAAACAAAATTTAAAAAAAAAACAAGGCTTATTGTTTTTTTCACAAAAAAACCGTATTTTATAAAAAAAACACATTTATTAGTCTTTTTTCTATTTACATCTGTAGTTGGAAGCTCACATTTATTCAAATCTAAATTAAATTATTCTTCTTCAATTCGATAATTCGTTCTCTGTAATCCGGACAAAATGCCCGTTATCTAGAATATTCTGCACGATAAAGGACCGAAAAGAACGAATTTTTTTTCGTAAAATAAGGATAGTTTTAGAGTCTAATTGTGCGGAGGGGCACACTGTAGCCGCCGATCGAGATAATGAGCGTTCCAAGTATATATTATATAATAAACAACAGCGAATCCCGCGCGTGTATGTTGCTACGCCGCAATTACGCGGCTCGCCGTGCGTGTGTGCGAACCGCGATATAAAAAAAGCGTACATGTGCGTGTCGATTGATCATCGCGCCATGACGCGCGCCGATTCCCTCGGCTTTTTACGAGCTCCTGCTTGCTCGTGAAAACGGATATACATACATAGAATATTCGAGGAAACATAAACTTTCGCGCCGTGAATGTGACGACAAAATGAATATAAAGAATTTTTTTTCTTCAATTCCGAATATGTTGCAGATAAACCCCATGCCGGAAAATTTGATATAGTAAAAGAAAATAAAAAAATAAAAATAAATTTGATATAATAAAATAAGAAAACGAATCTCTTAAAACTGGGCAATCATTTTTGATAAAACGAATGAGAAAAGTTATTTTTAGAATTTTCATTATATCGATCACTAAAGAACACTCTAGTTCCACTGGAACATCCGTAACAAAAAGATTCATTTGGAGATAAGACGAATGTAAAATGTGGTTCATTCTGCGTATGTTCATGAGCGCGCACACTTTCCGTTTCAATTAGTCTAATCTCGTATAAATGCATGCTTTATTATATACCGCGACGGATATATACGAAGGTGTGGTATACACGGACTAGAAAATGAAAGGAGTTCCGCCGAGAGAATGATAGAGAATCAGTTGGGAGAGCGATACTTCAGGGTAGAGGATTTACGGGCAGATGAAGAAATAACCGTTGTTCAGAAAATAAAACATGAATCGAGAGAGAGAGAGAGAGAGGGAGAGCAGAGTGATAATTAACGAAGTAATTAGAGATCAATTTAATGTTTTCGTTAGTTACAATTCAACACTTCGTGTTAATTAATATCTCATACATTTATGTTTCCTTTTAGTTTACTTACTTATTTGTATATATGTATATATACAGGTTTCGGGCATCATATCAGCTGACAGCTGTCATTTCACCCTTTGTTACAACCAGTCTTTTTCTATTATCGCTCATAATTTAATGTATCAAACTGCATTTTCTTATTACTATTATTATTATTATTATCCTGAATTTATGATTATTATTAAATTAATTATGATTATTATTATTACCTTGAAGATTATTATTATTATTAATTATTATGTTATCTCTTTTAAACATTTATGACACATTTATTTTACAATAGTTTTGTTTATAAAAGTAGTTTACGATTATGAAATTATTGTATCCCTCATTTTATTCTTTTAATTGCTTTACATTCTCTTTTATATCAACTTTCCCTTCTTTTTTAATGAGACGCTTGTTACTTTCTTATAGAATAGTGGAATAATTTTGTAAAGACAACTACGTATTATTGTCATGTTACGTGCTCTTGCAACCGAGAACGATAACTTTGGTAAAAATGTGTTTCCGATATGATACGTTTGCAATGCGTTAAACAGACGGGCGTTTCATTGATCTCGTGCATCTCAGCACGTTTACGAACACGTTGATAGATAATTCTTTTCATCGTTAATCACATCTTTTTCTCATCCTTCGATAAAACCGTCAAATACCATAAGTATAATATCTTATACATCCCTCACTATCTCCTGCACATGTTGCAGCCGCGACAGAGAACTGCAATTACGAGCGACTTAACGAGCGTCATTCTTTGATCGTACCAATTGAAACCTCGCTTTCCCCTCATCTCTCGTTGGATGCAAAGAGTTAAATCGGGAAACGAAGGGGAGGTAGAGTCTCATCAATGTGATTTTTTTTTTCTACGTTGCCCTAACCGCGGCTTAAATACCATCATATGGTGAGCACACGTTAAGTGAGCAACTTTATTTCGCATCTCTTCGCGAGACTTTACACGTTTCGCAATTAAGTTACGTGAAATCTCGTTGATTCATCAAAGCTACCGGAAGAACGAACGTGTGCTCGCAAAAAGACTTGCACACAGTTTGAAAATTTATGTTTTCTTGTTAAAAAATATGGCACTTAAAATTTTTGTGTTGAATATTTAACACTTTCATGCATTAATTTAATATATTGCTGTTGTGTTAATTGAACTCAAATGTTAAATTATTAAAAGAACTGAAAAAAGTAAAAATAAAACAATGTGCATATACTTTAAATTTTACACAATAGATATGTTTCGTAGTATTAGTGACCGAATTTATTTGTTAAAATCAAAAAAAAAAAAAAAATATTGATTTTTTTCTACAATAGAAATAAAAGTGATTACAGATCGTCAATAACAATTTTCCAAGTTAACTTTACCATTAGAAATATGTTAATTTTTTTACACAAAATTTATTTCAGATTACTATAAAATTTGCATTTATTTTATGTTGTATGAAATATAGTGTCACCATTTAACATATCTATATTATGTTAAATTAATACAAAAATTTGTGTGGTCCATTTAGAACATGCAATATATATAGTATGTCAAATTTAAGCCAAATTTTCTAACTGTACAGCAGCGAAACTAACTTGACCGGCGGTGTTCTTATGCCGCGGCGCGTGATTAATTAATCGCCGTCAGTTAATCAATTTACGCCCGGTATGTTGTTAGCTAACGACAAAGGAGCAGAAGAAAAAGTTTGCGCGAAAGATGGATGCAATCTCTCGGTAGATAGATTTATAGAATGTGCCTCTCTTGGACAAAAAAAATACTCGCGTAAATTGATTCTCAGTAAATGATGATGTTTATTAGCTGTAATAATTTTATAGCTATAATTTCAATACTCGTCTTTCGCAAATGCAAAAACGCATTCAATATACGCGAAATATTTTCCTCGCAAGAGGAAATCATCGTAACGCGATTGGATGAAATTTTTCATTTTTTTTTCTCATACGGTTTCGCGTCGACTCTTTAAGACTCTTCGACATCTTTATGCAAACTTCGTCTCCGTCGCGATTGAAGCGTCTCGTTAGCTGTCCCGTATGTAAAATAATGCGCGCGCCGCGCGTCAATGAAATTCCGTAGTGCAACAAGAATAACAAGATTAAGATTTGCAATGGAGGGGTCGCGGTTAATAGCATGTCACGACAAACTGCATGCGCTTTTCCCCCTCGCGAACGCTCGCGCGCGCCCGCGTAATAACCCTGGTAATTAATCCATCACCGAGGTAGCGAACTTTGTAATTACTCACTGTTAATCACAATTTCGTAATTACTTGGTACTGGTCGCCGCATGCGCACCGCGGGGCCCGATATTGCGCGAGTAAACGAAATCAATCATCGAGTTTTCGAAGGCACGTCGATACGATCTTTAATTCCTCCCCCTTTCCTCCTTTTCCTCCACCGCCCCTTCCATTGCGATAGATTTTTCCGATGCGGCGCGGTAATAACCAACATGTAATTACACGAGGACGGACGAGCACTTATTTTTTTTTTTACGACCTCTTCTCGTCGTGCAACTATAATTCATATTTAACTACTTGTAATCGCGATGTTGTGAGAAATACTCATTGAAATATTCGAGAAAGAATTTTTCGGCGCGCCAAAGGATCAATTTGCATCATTATTGTTACTGCCTAATGGCAATTTCATTCTCGCGTACAATGTATCTGTATGTATAAACCGAACCCGAATGTATCAAAGCTATACGAAAGGCTTTCCGTTCCTTTCTCATTATCCAAAGAAAAAGAGAAATCGTGAGAAATTTTGTTAAATGAGTATTTGTAGAATTATTAAAATACATACATGAGAGATTACATGGATTCTCAGCTGACTGATGATACATACTTTGTTAGATGTAAAATGGCGCGCGATAATGATGTCGAGTTAATAGTGACAGCAGAGAATAAATGTAACATTGTAATATTCTATCGTGTAATAAAAAAATATCAGCTGTTTTAAAGAATATAATTATAAAATTATAATATATATATATATATATATTTTATTTCACAATAATTATGTTATATAAAGAGAGAATAATTTTTTATAGTTGTAAATGATAAAGTATAATTGTTATTACGATCTTAACATCGTGAAACATTTCGCTAATATAGTTATCTGTTCCCCACAATTATTTCGACTGATTTTGACCTCATCTACTTCTTGATCCATTAATATCAGATGTTATAATCATACTTGAACCAATCATGTTTTATTACGTATAATTCTACTAAAGATGCCGACGACAAAACCTATATAGAATTATCCTCGCTCTCAGCTTGCCACCTATTAATAATAAGTCATTAAACTTTCAAGGTAAGTAAAATGCCATTAAACCTTCGTCAATTATATCGAGCATGCAATTAAGCTGGCCTAACGAGGTGAAGAATATCGTATACACTCTCCAATGTATTCGAGTGAAAGCATTTCCGTTACTTCTCGCGACCGATAATAAAATCACGGATCTAGCAGGGGGATTCTTCTGATCACCGATTCTCCGATACATTTCCTATAGTGTCCTCCTAATCCGATTGAAGTGACCTGGATTATTGAGGATCTGATTTATTCCAGCTTTCAGAATAGCAGGTATCATCAGGCGCTCACCAACATGCACGCACAGGATGACGAATTGCGGCGGTGAACGTTTAATACCAAGCAAGGAATCGAATACCAGAAGTCGGTATCCGATGAATAATAACCGTTGAAAATTATGTCGAACCCTCGACTTTTTTTCCGTAACTCATAAATCTCCGAGTATACGACTTGGGTCAGCGATATACCTCATACAAGTCATCTGATGTGTCTTAAAGAAGACATCGATATTGTCACGCGCGATAATATCGCCGAATATATTATTATGATGCGAAACGATATACGCGGCGAAGCGCGATAATGGTGCCGCGACGTAGCAGGTGTCGTTTCGAATCCAGCGGGGATAATGATCTCTCACTTAGCGAGGCACTTTGTCTCGTGCAAAAAAAAAAAAACGGGGAAGACTAGGCAAACCGTTAATTATGAGGATAAATATCGCCGTGATTTTATACTATTCGAAGGATCGTGTCACAGAAATTATAGAAAAAGTAGCTACTTTACATATTTTTCTCTGGTGGGTATAAAATAATATAAGATAATATAAGATTTAATGCAGCGGACAAAGTTGTTTAGGAATAATATATACGCTAATGCCAATAAATTTATCACTTTATTACAGATTTTTTACTGATTCACGCGTCGCTAAATAATTGACTTTTAGTTCTCCAGTTGCCAAGATAAAATTTGTCAAGCACAATTAAATATTCCTTTTTTAATGTATTTTAAGGAACGCTCTTTAATTATTTAAAAAAACACAAAAAGAATTTATAAAAGTTATTCATTTTTTATTTAAATAAATTAGACAAATGTACAATATAGCAAATATTTCTAAAAATTTTCGGATAAGATTGCAATTAATTATAATATTTTCGTGAATATTTTAACTTCTTATTGTAGTCATGTTCGTGTCAGATAAATTTAAACGAAACGCATCAAATAAATGGATTGCATCATGCGATGCGAATTGTTGCAGTGTCAATTTTTTTTTGGAATCGGCAGTTATACATATAACTCTCGTACAGAAATCAACAGAGAACTTTGTATAAGTTTATTCACCGAAAACAAAAAGCATATCATGTTTAATGTATGTTTTCATGCAAGAATGCGTTAGGTCCACCGGTAATCCGGTTTAGTCCTTGTAAAAAAGTGACGGTTCCACGATTTCGTGATAAAACTACGACAGTGAATTATGATTTTAATTAGGAACTCACCAAGTCTTTGTAAGGGATACTATAAATTTTCGTAAATGAAGAATATATAGAATACAGCAAAAGAACCTAATTATTGTGTCTTAATTAAACTTATACTGTTAATTAGCAATAAAATGGCCTGTGTTTTAGATAAAAGTCTTTATTACACTAAAATTATTATACATATAACTCTCGTACAGAAATCAACAGAGAACTTTGTATAAGTTTAGTATTTTCGTAAATGAATAATATATAGAATACAGCAAAAGAACCTAATTATTGTGTCTTAATTAAACTTATACTGTTAATTAGCAATAAAATGGCCTGTGTTTTAGATAAAAGTCTTTATTACACTAAAATTATATCCAAAATCAAATTTGCTTTTATTGCTCTATTATCTACGCTTATTGATACTCTACGTAATGTTTTAAAATTAAAATTTACATAATTTTAGAAACAAATGGCTCAAATAATCAATCCGCTATAGTATAAAATATTAATTCACAATGCATCTCTTGTAGCGACTAACGCGAGATAATCTCACGAGTCCTCCGATCATTGCGCCGATTTTGCCGTAAGCAATCGAGCGCAAAGTAAGAAAATCAGAGGCATAGAATGCGCGTCGTACTCCATTGCATCGACGAAGACGAGAGAATTTGAGATGCGCTTTTCTACGTCGCTTTTTTTACGTTCCCGCGAATTCCCACGAAAGACCGTGAAATCTATTCAAGGGTACGCTCCGTGCGTTCAGAATCGCAAGATGGTACGGAAACCCCGACAATAAAAATTGTCAGCGCTGGAATTCTCCATTTCAATAAAAGAAACGCGTTGCAAATGCAATCTCGGTAATAAAAAGATTTCTCCTCCGAAAAGGAATAACGCGGAGAACACGCGAGACACTCGGTAATAAGCGACCTTTAAATTCCGCTAATTGCATGCCTCGCGATGAATTAGTACGATTCGAACGGCGGCATCGATTGATGGGGACGAGCCTGGTATTTATGCCGGTGGTGATCCACGTCACGTTACGTGACACGGACGCGGACGCAATCGCATTAAAATTAAAGAAGTGGAGCTCGCGCGAAAACGGAGACACGCCGGCTGGCTGGTTGGGCGAGGCGAAGGGAAAAAAGCTCAGGACCAACGGAATCGTGGCAGCTGACGATTTTAACGAGGTCCATCGCGATTCGCTGCCCAGAAATTTGATTGCGGGTTCAAAAGGGAGCGATAGTCTTTAACTGTTTTCTCGCTGCCTGTCTCCTCTCGGAGGGGACAAATTAACATTTTTCGGCAAAAATAACCGCTATTCGATGCTGACGTTTATACTTTATATGGTTGCGAAGAGCTTAATGGACATCTATGTGTGTGCGTGTGTGTGTGCGTGCGCGCCAGCGTACTTGATGAAGTAAAACGAAGATAATTTTGGGACTACGCATATTCCGGATAAATACACGGGATGACGTAAAATTACCGCATTACCGCAAATATGATGAATGATATGATACGGATTTCTTTCAGAACGCGGAGGGAGGGAAAAAGAATTATAGCCCTTTCCTTATAAATTATATGATAATTTTTATCAGCTACTCCAATCTTTCTGGAAGGGATTATTGAATGCTACTCTCTTTCGTAATGATAAAACGCTTATAAACAGTTTATGTCGAAATGAACTAATGATAGCATAGGAAATTTGAAAGAAACGAGAGTAATGAGAAATATAAATAAAATGTAATAGATTTATATTGTTAATTATAGTAGATTTTACTAGAATTCACGTTTGCTCTATAAAAAAAAACCGCTACAAGTAAGTTGATAGAAACAAAAGGGGAACAAGAAACGCACGGAACGATCTAATAAACTTTCGATTTCGATAATTGCGTTTTCCATTTTTTGCCAAGAGATATCCGCGATATATCGAAGAAGACATCGTAAGAACAGACGAAAAACGAACGAAAGGAGCAAAAAGTGACCGTGATCGAGGGAATTGGGGCATCGAGGCGTGGCGCCGAGACGGCTATCTGTTCTATTAGACTCAAGGAAGCGCGGTACTTGCTCTTCAGCTGATTGTGAGATCTCGATCTGGGCCCCGTAATATATCTCGCTCGTCTTGTTCCACGGGGATAAAGTGGGCATGTAAGTAGACGAGTTTCTCGAGCTCTACATGGCCTTGCAAGGCCATTTCTATGCAATCGGAAATCAGAAGCTATTCCCTCGTTCGTCGCGAGAACAAAAAAGATTTAGGAACCGAGAAAGATGCGACATCATCGTAAATTTTTCACGACTCTTATTCTTTTAGTTACTAAAAATTTATTTTATAATTTAAGTTATGCTAATTATCCAAAGATTAAAAGATTGATAGGATACTCAATACTCGGTATCGATACAATCGTCATTGTCATCGATCCGATGTAATTTAGAAATAATTACTCGGAGATTCTTGCACAATCCGTTCCTTTCTTCCTCACTAGTCACTATCAGAATAATAGGCTAATAAAGTACGACTTACTTCATTTGATAATCGGGAATCACAATGAAGCATATAAGAACCCGAATGTAAGAGAAACGTGTATCGTAAAAAAGTGTATATATATTTTATACGCGCAGCTAATGCAAGCGTGTATTTTAAAAATTAATTTTTTAAATCTACTAGCAAAAAATTATATATACCTATTTTATATATTTTTTTTTCAAATGAATAAATAAACAAAGTACAACGCAACAGCTGCACTTTTGTGTCGTACAAGTTCTGAAAAATTAAAATTATGCATCTAACGAGCTGATGCATAATTCGTCGAAGATGAGCATTACAGTTACAGCCTTAACGTTGTCTTACGCTATTATAGCGAAATAAGTTTAAAGTACAATCAGCATTCTGTGATCAAAGTTTCACAATCATCGATCAAATGTATATGCTATACAATTCTCTAAATGTCTCAAGGAAGAAATCTAAATCTCATATACACACAATCAAAGAGCAAATCAATCGGGCATTCGGAAAAGAGATTTATGTACATCCGTATCTGACGAGAGAGATAATTATCCATCCCGATATGTACGATATCTAAATTAAAAATGAAGGCAATTCGTTAATTAAGGTACATATTATTTGAGTTTTTTTCACATTTTGATATATAAAAATATTGCTATTAAAATTACTCGACGGAAAAATGTATTCTTTCCTTTCATCTTTCTCTCTAAGAGAAACGCTGCATAAAATTTAAATTTAAGTTACGTTCAAATAAATCTTTATCTTCATAAGATTTAATGAAATCTTTGAAGCAAATTATTTATGCATAGAAAAGATTAATGTTACCTGCTTAAATAAAATAGATATGATAAAAGAAACAAAGTAGCTGAATTAATGCAACAATTTAATTATTTTCCACTTCCCATAGAAATTTTTCTCTATTATTCGGTGATTTTAATTATGTTTCCATCCAAAATCTATGTATATATTGATGAAAGAGCATTGCATGACGATAAAAGAAAGTTCTCGAGTGTTAGTGTTAGCCTTGAATCGGGATGCCAACCGGAATCGAAACGGTCTTTTCGAATAATCAAAATAATCACCCGAAATTTCGCCAACTGGAATAATGAGTGCGCAATATTTCGAAATGATTGATAACGGTATAGTAATTGGAAACGATCAATCGCACGTCAATCTGGAAGAGTAAATTGCGATGGCAAGTTTTAATTATTGCCGGCAGCCGGCAGCTCGTCATGTATGCAAAAGACTTAAAAATTTCAATTGTATACATGTATGTATATGTGTTTATATGAAATGGTAATTATTATAGCGCAGGCAATCAATGCACTGAATAAACTGATTGTATCAGTCTACCTTTAATATTTCGATGGATCTTTAAAGCTGTTATTTATATCGCCTTTGAAAATTTATAGTTTATATATAAAAGTTGACGATAAATAAAATACTATTTTGCAACGATTTTTTCCCCTCAGTATGATATATATATATATATATCTCAGGGACATGTGTCAGAAAAATGTTGGAAAATGATACTAGCTAACACTAACCTGTCAAATGTCAGCTGGATGCGGCAGGCCATGCGGTAGGTTTCATCGCCCGTTGTAGTCACTATAGCCAGATGATCGATGATCCTCGCAGCACGTGGACGACGTTTGTCAGGAACGATAATGCGATAATGTTTCCTTCGGATTCAGCATTTCAACAGCTGCGCCGGCTAATTCGCGAATTTGAGTTACACGTTCCGTCACAATTTTTCCATTAATTGTCAATAGTCCAACACGCCAGCCAATTAACGGTATATTTTAACGCGAACGTGATTCTATAAGAATTACTTCACATCGCGAACTTTACGAATCTTCAAATGTTCACGTTGAAATCATCGAAGGTAGCATAAAAGATGAATCATACGTTGCACTTTTTCCACGGAGAAATATTCAATTACGATAGCAGAGTTTCTCGCGAAAAACGAAAGAATTGCGTTTCGTTGACATAATCAAAGAGTCGAACACGAATATATGGCTAAAATTTCTCCACGAGACGGGCTGATTTGTCGATGAAAAGCTGATTATTCTTGCAAAGTCTCTCTTCTTCTCTTCTATTTTTATTTGTATAAATTTAAATAGATCCAAGATGTATAAATTTACTGTGTCAAATTGTAGTAAAATTTATATCGGTTCCCATTCGTAAAGAGTGAATTATTTTATGAAAAGAATTATCGTTTCTATTTTTATTCCTTGTTGGAAATTTTTTTATCTAAATATAGCAATCGTGCAATGCACATCTCATTTCATTCTTCTCTCGTTAAAAAAAGCAATAACCTCAACGATGTGATGATAATTTCCAATAAAATTCAAATTGCATCGCGCAGCTCTTTTTCTATTTTACCGAATCCATCGCGCGCCGTTTCAATGTCAGTATGCTCTTCTCAAGGATCCTTTCTTCACACTTCAACAATACCCCATTAGCGGTGGCGCATGTAAGACAGAATTTAAAAAATTACGATGTCTCGTCCAAGTTCTCGAGAATCTCAATTGGTCCATCCGTTCCAGAGATCCATCTCCGTGATCGATCCCCGAGCTTCAGTTGCGATCCCGCGAAAGGGTGCGAAGGGATCAGAGGCGCGCGAACGAGTATCTTGATGGATGGCGGTCGCGTGGCGGGGTATAAGAGACGAATACCAGTAGGATGAGTTTCGTGTTTCGTGGTGGATCCGTGCTGCGTGGTGGTCGGGTAGTTTGTGGCTGCGAGAGGTAGACACCACACAAGAGAGGTGCCTACGACACCGGAGCGCCGCCGCCGCCGTCTTCGTCCTTGCGGAGAACAGCGTCTTCTTCGTCGCTCTTCCAAGGTTCTCGCACCACTCTTCTTGCTCTCCGGCCTCCTTCTAACCGCGCTATTGCACACAGCTATCTCCCTCTCTCTCTAGCAGCGAGTCGTTCCTTCCTCGTCGCATCCGCGCCGGCAAGCCAGGGGAAGCACTTCCTTATTCCGGTGCGCGTTACGCACATCGCGTCCGAGTCGGATACGTGAATCGAGGAAAGGAATTATTGAATCGTTCAATGATAATCTCTATTTCAATCATTTAAATTGAATTATTGTGTTAAAAATCTGTTCCTCTTTTTTTTCAGAAAAACAGCTGATTGATCGGACAGACTTGTCAAAGTGGTGGAGTATGCAAATTATATATTGTGCCGCGAGAATACACTCGAAAGGAGGTCGACTTTCGCACGGCTCGTGCCACCTTGTTGACCGTATAATGCTAAGTGGGAAAATATTATAAATGCAACCATCTCGTCGTGAGACGCTTTTCACGATCGTCGTTCACGGACCGGCACGTGGCCACTCATCCAACGCGATAGAACGTAACGGAGTATCCTCGATAATCCTCTATCCCTTCCAATCTAGATTAATCTCTCTTACTGGTGAAATTTTTATCCTAGTTGCAGAATCCAGTCGTGTTGTATTAGTGTCGAATAATAAAGCTCCGCGTAAGGTTTGCTTCTTTAGAACGTACCCAGGCTATCGCTATGTGAATCCATCCAAATTATTGTTAACCTCTTGCTGTTTCGCGTAATACTTTGAATAAATGCCAACGAGTTTCTTTTGGAAATCGTAAACGTAAAATCTCGACGAAATTACATAATATTTGAAACACAGCAATGTCCCATAAGTCACCTTCCGAAATTTCGAGCTCGTGATGCCCATAGAAGAAGGCAGTTTGGCACGTTCATAAAATGAAATGACTGCACCGTCATCTCGTGCTAATTGCAGTCGTAATATAAAAATAATTATAAAAATACCCCGACACATGTACTTTCAGAGAAAAAAATAGTATATTCATCAACGTTACGTGCTATTCTCTTTCTATATTTTCCCTTTCTTTAATACCTAATTGTTTTAATATGTAATTTGTGTTTTTTGCACAATTTTCTGCTTACTTATATCTTGCATCATAATATCTAAATGTATATTTTATTCCTTTTATATAATCATTTTTACCTAAGTCATCAAATAAACGTATACTACTATTTTTATTAGATATAATGCACAAATTAAGGCAATTGTCATAATTATCTTTAAAGCGTCTTTAAAAAATTTTAAAAAAAAAACATTTTGCGTCCCTCTATATTGGACATGCTGTACCTTCACCAAAGATCTGACGAAAGTTTACCGGAAAACGTGTCATCGCTGCACGTCGTTTACGAGATTGCAATAAGATTTCAAAGTAATTACAACGTGCCCCCTGATAATTTCATGGGCGTTTTAATGACATCTCCCCGCCCCGAGATCGAAGCTTATGAATATTGACGTAAAATCAAATTCCATGGCCACAGCGATCCATTGGCAGGCTGGGGGGAGAGACGAGAACGGGGGCGAAGGAGAAGCGTCAATATTCGGCGAGGGGGTATAGGATCGGCGGGGCCCACCCGCCGTGCAATTAGAGGTACAGTTTTCATTCGTTTAATCGGTTATGCAGATGACTGGTACTTTCGTCAATGGAGAGAGAGAGAGAGAGAGAGAGAGAGAAGGGAAGAGAATATTGGCACAAAAATCGCTGCGGCCACCCGGAAAGTAATTAATGGGTAATCGGCGCTCCTCTTTTTCGCGAATGCACTCCCGATGTTAACCCCGATAAACCGCGACGGCTTTCCGACATTTATTCCATCCTCCCCTACTCCCCTCCCTCGCGGTAAAATTGATTGAATTTAACGCCGCGCTGATAACGTTCGCCGGATTTTAAGCCGAATTCGCCGGAATGCGATAAACGATGATGCTCGCGCGCCATATCCGGGGACGAGGGTCACTCGAATATATATATATAAAAAAAAAAAGACAAGAAAAGACCCGGCGATATCGGTCGCAGTCAAGATTTATGCTCATTGCGTCTCTTCGAAGAGAAAAGACGAGCTTCTCGAGAGAAAGGAAGAGAGAGAGAGAGAGAATTAACGGTGCAAAAACCGTCGCGAAAGCACGTATCTTAATTTGTAAGATTTCACACGTGAATTATTAGATTCGGCGAGTGTTTAGTCACGATTACACCGGTATCTCCGATCGAACAACCGAATGCTCGACGACTGAAACAGGTTGCGATAAACAAAATTTCGAAAACAGAGATTCTCCGATGAAATAAAAATAAATAAAAGGCAAATATAATTTTTAGAATAAATAATTGTGATGCAAGAAGATTATTTAGAAATTCATCATCGTTTCGAAAAGATTAAATATTGATATTTGCATCTTAAAAAGCGTCTTGGGGATGAAGACGAGTAAAAAAATAATATAAGATACAATAAAATAAAGATACAAATGCAATTTGACGTTTTCCAAATATTAAAAAGCAATATATTAAAAAAAAAAAAATACATGATACTGGCAATCCTATAAACTTGTTTCATTTTCATTATCTTTAATCCTTGGTCTTATAACTTGTCACACCGGTATTAACATTTGACACGTGCTTTATAAACTAAACGACTCCGTTCGTCATTTAAAGACGCTTCTCTGCCACGAGAAGACTTATGTTCGCGCAGATGAAAAGAAGCCGGGGTCCAGGGGTCAAAGGATGATAGGGAA
>NW_021853570.1:464372-466902 GCF_003651465.1 Formica exsecta
GGAAGCGGCTCGCGAGACAGCACCGTATACGGCTTGTGTACGAAAAAGCCATAAATCTCGAGTAATCTGAGAGATTTATGCACAATAACGAGTCCTCTGCCGCTCGCAAATGCGCGCGCGCGCGTTTGCCGCTTTTTTATTTCCCTTCCGCGTGTCGAGAAAGTGCGAATTCGTGTCCCACATGGAAATGTAGCGGCTACGAGAAACGTCGTTTCTTTTTTTTTTCTTTTTTCTTTAATGCGAGATGTAGGAGATGGGGCAATTTGTCACCGTCGCGCGCGGAACGCGATGCGATCTGCCTTTACTCTTCTTTTTTTATTTATTCTTTCTTCTTTTTCGTCGTCATTTCCGCCCTCCGTTTGTCCGCGCCCACCTTGCGCGAACTGTTAATTCTCGTGACAAGATTGAGGAGCGAACAAGAGAGCGGAAGGAGGATGTACACGTGCTTATCGTCGCCAAAAATTCATTACGCACAGCCGGTTAATCTCGTCCACTTGTCCGCCTCCCTTGTATCTTCATCAAAAGCCTAATCTACTCTAGCAGTATGAAAAATTGATGATTTTTAGGAATTTTTTTGTAAAGAATATTTTAAAGTGATCTTTTTGGCATTTTACATATATTTTTAACAATGTTTAAACAGTACATCAGTATTTTTAAATCTTGAATATTTAGATTTTTTTGGTTCAACACGAGCCTCTGCATATAGCGTGCTTAAAAACGAGGATATGACATGCTGCTCCACGTGTAATTGTCTGAAATGAAAAAACTCGGTCTATTTGTATTCCGTAGGATATTTGTAGAATACTGAATCTAATTAGAATTTAAAATATTAATATTTAATATTTTTCTGACCTTCAGGAAGAAATGGATAAATTTAAGCAAAATTGGAATATCTAATTTTAAAATGACACTACTTTGTTATTTTTTTATTTTTCCTGTTGAAATTAGATTTAATATCTCAAAATCATTCTACGAGATAAAACTAGACCGATTTTTTTCATTTCAGACGAAAAACAGCATGTAACACTGTCGAACCATGCATTTTTGAACACGCTACGCGTAAAGATCCGTATCAAACAAAAAAAATTCAAGATTTAAAAATACTGAGGTATCGTTTAAACTTCGATAAAAACATATGTGAAGCGTTAAAAAGATTAATTTCGAATACTCTTCAAAAAAAAAAATTCTTATAAATTATCAATTTTTCATACTGCTAGAGTAGACTGAATCCTTAAATCTGCGTGTCATAGCAAGATATTGTCACATTACTTATCATTACGCATCAATTTTTCTTTTAACAATATTGCACAATAAAATATGTTATTTCCCGAGATCATCGTATTTTCGCGCTCGAGCAAAGCGGAATACGGAAGTGCGGAGGCGAATGAAGAAGGATGCTGCTGGTCCATGGGGCCGCGTATTACGAAAAAAAAATGGTACGACCGTATTTCGCAAGTGAACCACTTAAAGGAACGCGGCAGTACAAACGACGCCGAGTCTCAACATCGGATTTATGTCTCCGTTAGATGAAATGTGCGAGATAAGTGAAAAATTGGCCGCTCGTGCGCTCTCACGCACGCAGGAGGTTTTAATCCCATAAGAGTCTGTCCTGTTCGCGCGTTGCTCTCCGGGATATAATCGCTATTAACCGTTATTAAAATTTCGACTATGATGCCTCCCCTGCTGCGTTTTACGATATCCCGTTAATGCAATCTGTCGCTGAGAATATTTATAGCATAGCGTGCGCTAATTATTGGAGATTCTCGCGCAAGTGGATTGTGAATTATCCGAAATGATGTCGAGAAGCGGGCGGAAACGTGAGCCAGTAATTCATCGATGCTACACCCCGATAATGCACGCGTTGTTCCTTATCAATGAGTTCTTGGCAAAACGCGACGATTGTTGTTTAGCCCCCTACTCTTCTTTCTCACTGTCTCTCTCAAAATTCGCAAAAAAATTAAAAAAAAAAATTGCCATGTCTAGAAAGTGGCCACGAACGACAAACACAACTTCATTCAAACCACCATAAAACGTAAACTAAGAACGATATCGTCATGCTCGTAGTGTGAGAGAGTTGCTAAAAAATCCCATTACACAGTTGCACAAGACGGATAGCCCCACGCCATCGCATTCAGATGCTTTTTTAAAGTTCGGTTTCTTTATGGACAGCCCTCGTATAAAACGTGAAATAATCGAATAATCTAAATAATGGATCCCTATGATGTACGGACCCACATTTAATAATCAATTAAAAATCGAGGAAATAGAATATTTGTCATAAAATTATTTTATACAAGGCGTTAAATACTTCTTATAAAGATATAAAGCAATCTTTTAGGACGACAATAAATCAGCTGGTATACGGCCTTGACGTTATGCGTCCCTACCTACACAAGGCCGTTGTTACATAATTCGTTGACGCCATGAAATATTTAACGTATTACAAAATAAATGTACAAATATCCAAGTTAAAAATATCCATATTTGAAAAAAATATATCATGTTTATATAAATATGATAGAAATATTCT
>NW_021853570.1:470109-471869 GCF_003651465.1 Formica exsecta
ATTCTACGAGATAAAACTAGACCGATTTTTTTCATTTCAGACGAAAAACAGCATGTAACACTGTCGAACCATGCATTTTTGAACACGCTACGCGTAAAGATCCGTATCAAACAAAAAAAATTCAAGATTTAAAAATACTGAGGTATCGTTTAAACTTCGATAAAAACATATGTGAAGCGTTAAAAAGATTAATTTCGAATACTCTTCAAAAAAAAAAATTCTTATAAATTATCAATTTTTCATACTGCTAGAGTAGACTGAATCCTTAAATCTGCGTGTCATAGCAAGATATTGTCACATTACTTATCATTACGCATCAATTTTTCTTTTAACAATATTGCACAATAAAATATGTTATTTCCCGAGATCATCGTATTTTCGCGCTCGAGCAAAGCGGAATACGGAAGTGCGGAGGCGAATGAAGAAGGATGCTGCTGGTCCATGGGGCCGCGTATTACGAAAAAAAAATGGTACGACCGTATTTCGCAAGTGAACCACTTAAAGGAACGCGGCAGTACAAACGACGCCGAGTCTCAACATCGGATTTATGTCTCCGTTAGATGAAATGTGCGAGATAAGTGAAAAATTGGCCGCTCGTGCGCTCTCACGCACGCAGGAGGTTTTAATCCCATAAGAGTCTGTCCTGTTCGCGCGTTGCTCTCCGGGATATAATCGCTATTAACCGTTATTAAAATTTCGACTATGATGCCTCCCCTGCTGCGTTTTACGATATCCCGTTAATGCAATCTGTCGCTGAGAATATTTATAGCATAGCGTGCGCTAATTATTGGAGATTCTCGCGCAAGTGGATTGTGAATTATCCGAAATGATGTCGAGAAGCGGGCGGAAACGTGAGCCAGTAATTCATCGATGCTACACCCCGATAATGCACGCGTTGTTCCTTATCAATGAGTTCTTGGCAAAACGCGACGATTGTTGTTTAGCCCCCTACTCTTCTTTCTCACTGTCTCTCTCAAAATTCGCAAAAAAATTAAAAAAAAAAATTGCCATGTCTAGAAAGTGGCCACGAACGACAAACACAACTTCATTCAAACCACCATAAAACGTAAACTAAGAACGATAGCGTCATGCTCGTAGTGTGAGAGAGTTGCTAAAAAATCCCATTACACAGTTGCACAAGACGGATAGCCCCACGCCATCGCATTCAGATGCTTTTTTAAAGTTCGGTTTCTTTATGGACAGCCCTCGTATAAAACGTGAAATAATCGAATAATCTAAATAATGGATCCCTATGATGTACGGACCCACATTTAATAATCAATTAAAAATCGAGGAAATAGAATATTTGTCATAAAATTATTTTATACAAGGCGTTAAATACTTCTTATAAAGATATAAAGCAATCTTTTAGGACGACAATAAATCAGCTGGTATACGGCCTTGACGTTATGCGTCCCTACCTACACAAGGCCGTTGTTACATAATTCGTTGACGCCATGAAATATTTAACGTATTACAAAATAAATGTACAAATATCCAAGTTAAAAATATCCATATTTGAAAAAAATATATCATGTTTATATAAATATGATAGAAATATTTTAAATTATTTAAAATATATATGTATAAATTTTTAATGTCATTAAATATATATATATATATATAAAGATATACCGGAAACGATCTTGGACGGTCGCATTTTCTACGGTGCTGGCGTACAACTTGACGCTAAACTCATGCAACGTTAGCGGTAAGATGCTACACAATGATCACCGGCAAGAAGTATTCGATACCACCAG
>NW_021853570.1:471895-472478 GCF_003651465.1 Formica exsecta
AGGAATGGTACTTAAAGGCAGTCTACAGTTAGGCAACATGTGGCAAAGCGACCATCTGTCTAGGAAGCGGACGCCGGCGGGATTTGCGAGGGCCGAGAAATGCGCGAGGAGGAACAGCATATCTCTCGCTTCGCCTTCTCTCCGCGCGAGGAGACGAGATAGTCCATTATGCGTGACTGGCTCGACTTTGAAGGCGTATGCCCACTTTGCTGTCTCGCGCATAATGCCAAGTATCTCGCGATGTGTGTGTGTGTGTGTGTGTATACGTGTATGATTGACAGAACCACCGGTGTTACGTTTACCATTTTACACAAAACCTGAAATGTAGTTGAAGTTCATTGACTGAACGGAGAGACGAATGTCAGATTGAATGCTTAAGTAAGCGATTCATTGCGTAAAAGGCTTCGATTTTAAACTAACAAATACATACGAAATGTACAAAAGCGCACAATTTAGACTTGAATAAATTTGAATTTAAGAAAGAGCATTATAATAAAATATTTAATTTCGAAAGTATAAAAAGAAATTATCGCGAAAAAAGCAATATTATTTAATCAAATATTAAAGGATTAGTTAAGGAAAG
>NW_021853570.1:472591-478561 GCF_003651465.1 Formica exsecta
GAAAGAGTGACTTCTTTTTGCCAAATTGCGTTTTCTGAATATATTATATATATTATTTTATAATCTCGTCTTCGATTATTAAGCTAATTGAATTAGTCCATTTTTAAATTAATAATTAATAACGTACAGTAATAGAAACATTTATTAGAATCAATATTTTTTAAATTTGTAACATTAATTTATGATTAATTGACAACTCCGTGCTTTAAATGTCAAAGTTGACACATTTCGCAGACGTAAAATAGCTTTCCAATCTGAATTCTTACCGACATCATTTATCGTTGTTAACTGATTACTTAATTAGTATGTATATATACATTTTGTAACATTATAATATTGACTCGCGCTGATAAGTAATGAAGGGAATGAGTTGCGTTTTCGCGCCGTCTCGATTTACATTTTAATTATAAATTATATTTGGTGGCACGAAAATATTAACCAGAATATTTATATTGAACGTTCTGAATGGGGCAATGTGTCAAACGACTTAGCTGATGCTCAAGCCAATATATCAACGTCATTGTACCAGTTAATTGGCCGACGTCGTATGTATGTACTTGCATTTCTCAGTTCTCGCGAAATAAACTTTGGCTTGCAGTTAAATCCTATATCTTTTTGCATCTATGTCAATTCCAATACTGCGCATATGATACTATCGGATATCGATGTATTGCAAAATTGTATAAAATATATTCAAATATAAAATATATTCAAATATAAAATATATATAATCTTATATCACATAATACTACAAAACAAAAAATATGTTTCATACATAAGAAATAAATTATATATACAAATTAATTACGCGAGAAAAATATTAAATTAAATTAAATATAAATTATATATAAAGATGAATTGTGTGTGCGCGAGAAAAATATTACCCATTTAATCATTCATGAAACTAGACGAGCAACGAGATACCGCGTAGGTCGACCCGAGCGTGCGTCGTAAGCAAGTTTAAGAAAAATTTCAATTACATATCGATATAAGCGATATAAGCGGATCGTCTCACCGGCCGATAAATTCCACTTGTACGATGCGCGAGGGCTATAATCACACGATTTGAAAGAGATGTCGTAACAAATACCCGTGAAACAGAAGATATTAGCGGACACGCTGATTGACTCCTAAACTCCCCCCGAGAACGTCGACGAGGCTTTTTAGTCTCGTCAAGAAAAACGCATCGTGGCACTCGCAGTGCTCCGGGGCTCTCTCTTTTCGCTGCGTTCATAATAATCATCCATATCCCACGGTACGTATTATCGCCACAGCCTCCTCCTCTCGCTCAAGCTACGCGAGAATCGCGAGAGAGCTCTCGGAAGGTAAAGTTCCGCTCGATCAAAAACAGGTGATAATCAAGATGCGGCCTTTCGTTAATTGCCGTCGAACTCGCCGCTGGCTACCGCGCTTAATTCCTTATTTACTGCCGTACATGGCGATACCGATGAGCGTGATAAACGATGCTTGATCCCGCGTGTCTCAATTTTTAACGATACTTCTGCTTCTGGTTAAACGCAGCGGTAGCGAGACGAGCTCTCGAGGTAGCGGTGGAAACGAAAGTAAGATTGCTGCATATAACGACGACAATGAATCGGAAAATTATTATATGTGATTAAAATACTATTGACATTTAGTTTCTTCATGAAGTATTACGATAATATTGGATGATTGCATAAGTTCGTGCCCGATTTTCATAGATGGCATTAAGTTACGCTATTGACATTTAGTTTCTTCATGAAGTATTACGATAATATATTTTGCAAAAATATTCAGAAATTTTTTAAGAAATAATAATAATCTTTATCGTGCAATTTAATATGTTACATTGTAAGCGATAATAAAAAAAAATCTTATACTTATGCGATAACCGCGCGTGGAAATAATTTACGAAGATCGCCAATTCTCACTTAACATTTTCTTTTTTTTTTCTTTTACGGAGAATAAATACGGATCGCGTTAGAAAATAATATTCATGACGATAATCTGCAAGATAATTATGAGAAAAATAAGAGAGATCGCTTCCCGTGCGTTTATCTATGCACGTGCAGAAAGTAGATTTCTTAAATAAATATTTAATACCGGAAAGGTTAAATTATGGCCTTGAATCGCGAGTTGAGGTCATAGAGATCGTAACTGGATTTTCGGGATTTGAGCCTGGCTCGCGCTTCGCGACTCGTCGTGTCGATCTCTCCGTCCGATAGTGTCCGCGTGTATTTTATTTGCAAACCGAGAATAAGGCGGTTCTATCTACGGGGATCTGCACGATTTCCGTGAGTTATCAGCGTCGGTATTTATCGATGAATCGCAACTACTTATACCACGAATACTTAATTAAGCGCGTCAAATCGACGATTAATTGCGCGCGCGCGGAGTGGATTTAATGAAGTTAATTAAGAATCTAATCGGCGAGCGTACATCTCGTAATTTCGTTCGACGAACTATCCCTTTTGCTGTTTATTAATATTCAGACACACTTACTGAGTATTGATGGGCGATTGAAAATGCGCGATCCGCTTTAGAAAAATGCGTCGCAATCAATTAACTAACGGAATCGCGATAGGAAAGCCAATTTTATTTTCGATTTTTGTCCCCGCAATCGCGTGCTACGAGATGAATTATAAGAAATGTTGTGTTTCCGATTACGAGGACCTTTGAAAGTCTCTGTCGCAATAAGTGGTAAGCGCCAGGTAAAAAAATAATTTAAATAAACTGTCTTTACCCAAACAGAATCGATTAAATCAAATGGATTAAAATTATATAATTATACCAATTATCTCTTTATTGAACAATTATATTATATATAATGCAATTAACATATATATATAATATATCGTTGTTTCAATATACGATTTATTCCATGAATTTTATATCTGTCTAAACAAAAAAGAGCGCCAGTTGATACAAATCATTTTCCTTTTTTTAAGGCCCACTTTATAGATATCTATAATTCGTAACAAAATTCAGAACAGAAATCTATAATTTTACATGTATCCTGTAATACAAAAAATATTTGGAAAACTAAATTACATAGATATACACAAAATACATATCAGAATACATATATATATACATTCAGATATGTGACACATAAAATTATAAATAGAATTTTATCTTAGATTTCGTCGCGAATTATAGATTGTCTAAAGTTAATAATAGATAAGTACTTCAAATCGTTCGAAAATCTCAATAATACGTGTGATCCTGCGAGAAAATTATAAAAAAAATGAAAGCGATCATTTCCTGTGCGTTCACCTATGACACGTGCACAAGATATTCTCGACAATCGCCCTGCACCGACCAAGTTATACGGATCTTGATCGCTATCAATGTGATATTTCACAGCGAGATGTGGCAGCTAACAGTCAGATCCGACAACTACAATTGTAATTAGTCGGTCAGGTAGTCGCTGTTGCAGCCTGATTGCGCGGCTCGAGAATAGGATCCTGTTTTTGGCGGATCCATAATCATAAAAACTGACGCCAACCTGTTCCACGAACATGGTCTTACGGTGATTCTAACATTGACATGAACAGTCGGCAGATCAAGATATGTTTCGCGAATTCTGTTTAACCAATATTCATCGATATGCTCTAACTAAATTGCTCTAAATTAAGAATAATAATAAGTTATGAAAAATTTAATTATGTTTCTTCTCTTATATAATATGTACTATATTTTTTTTTATTATACTAGTTGAAGGAGCATCATTCTGTCAGAGTGTCGATACTGATATTAATAAACTAAATAAATATTTAGAATCGAAAATATATCAATTAAAATAATTTTCCACATTATTACATAATCGTAAGACTACATAACGATTTTTATAATTATTTTTAAAATTTCTAATTTTAAATATTTACGGCTTGCAGTTACATCCTCGTCAATATCAATTTTCTCTTATATTTCAACAACTTCATTTGACGAAGTTCAAATAAAATATTTAATATGCTTTGTACAAGCCTCAGTAACAGTAACAATAATGGTAAACTCACTTTGTTCCGGATCGGCGATGTTGCATGTGTTGCAACCGGTTTTTAACCGTGTTGCTTCAATACACTTCGCCAATGCTCGACTTCAGAAGTTGCGCTACGCGATAACTAGAGCTGAGAAGTTGTCGGATTCACTGATCGCCTTCCGACTGCATGGTGCTCAGTAGAGCGAAGAACGAATACGAGCCCCGCAGGATCTACAAAAAAAAATTTTTTTGGTAAATTATCGATTCATTTTTTTGTATAAATACCGGCGAATCACAACTAGTGAATGCAATGCCAAAAATAACACATTATAAGAAATCTAATGAGATAATTTATGTAGCGATTATCTCACTTTCCAATTGAGACCAATTATTATTACAATGAATCGTAAATTATGTCAGATAATCCTTTTATACAGGTGAATATGTTCGAGTTTCACGAACCAGTGCTTGACTATTAAATCTTTATACTTTGACGTTTTGTCTCTAGGCACTTTGTTGTATCAGGCATCGCACGACCATTGATTTAATATATGGTTGTTCACAACGGATGGGCGGAGAGACGTGCATCGCCTCTCTTTGCGCGAGAGATGTGCGTTTTGTTCTTCTTGCTCTTTTCAGATTCTTACGTAATACTATTCATAGCGGTCGCTTGTGAGGCGTTTCAACTTTTTTGTCCCGATATTCTTATAAATATTGGCATCGATTCGCCGCGGGTGAAGAAAAAGAGAATCGTCTCTCAAAATGAAACAAAATATTTACATCTGCACGATAACACGTCGATATAATAATTTATTAATGTCTCGGTAAATTATGTAAGTTATCTCGAATCCCTAAGTCATATTTTTTTTTTATCAATGTCTCGTTAAGTTTCGCTCGCAGTTGGAAAGTTTGCGTGATCGCGTGAGAGAAAAATCCGTTTCAATCTCTATAAATTAAGTTTTATGTGCTCGCTGAGCATCTACATATGATTGAATGATTTTTATTTCATTTAATTAATTAATCTCATATTTCTTCATCGTTTGATATTTCTATCACGCAATATATCGATCTAAACATACGAAACGTCATCATTGTATCTTCCAACATGAACTCACCGCGATGAATGTTTCCATAGATAAGACGTAGAAAACACCTGCTTTCAGATTTAACGTTCTTTTTGAAAATATCATGGATAGATTTATCAGACGTCCAGTCTTGACGGAAAGTTCATCACTCCATCCCGAGAGCCACTGACTTTGCGTCAGCGACGCGCTCTGCAAGATCATTAATTGAATGCGTTGAGAAAGTTAATTATATATATTATAACTCTAAAATTATAACGAATCATGTTAATTATAGGTTGTAATTTCTCGAAGAAATCGCATATATAAAGATGCATATATATATTATAATATAATTTATATCGTATTAACTTTCTAACTTTTAATAATGGATGTGAACATGAAAGTAAATGTGACATATATATATAACATTTTTATCGTTTTAATAGAAATAAAATATTCCGATCATATACTTGATGCAGCATTAAAATACATCATGTGGCAAATTGATTTATAAAAGTCTGTTTTATAATTCGAAGTGGCGTAAATAATTAATGAAAGAATATAGTATATTATAATAGAAAGAAGCTTTTATATTACTACACGGAAATTTACTACGGGGGAAATAATCGCACCTGGTACATCACTTCGTTCCCTACCCAACAGATGTAGAAGAGCTGCGAGACGGCCGCCGCCAGGTATATCGCAAACTTACAGGTGTCGGAGCTCTGGCCCACGATCTGGTCGAAACAAAGCGAGGCTCTGATCACGATCCGACCGTGACAGCACTTTGACTTATCACGACTTACCAAAGCGGCTTGGAAGCCGGTTAGGCAAATCATCAAGGTGCTCGAGAGCATCTGAACGAACATGCCGGCGCTGAAGACCTCGTTGAAGTCGTCCATTATAGCGAGCAGACGTTGATGATTGCGGATAGATCTCCTGAAC
>NW_021853570.1:478918-492633 GCF_003651465.1 Formica exsecta
GAACCGCTTGACGAAGCCGTCGCCGCCGTGACGAATCCCGTCCGGATCGTAATTATCTCTTTCGCGATTATTTCTTTTCCCGACCGTAGAAGATGATATCTCGTAACGAGCATCTAAATCGTCCCGCTTGTCTATACCGTTGCTGCCGCAGCTTTCGAAATGCTCGCTCAAGATCCCGAGTTGCACGAGAAACAGATTGCAAAGATTGGTATGCAGACTATCCATCCCAATGATGGCCGTCATGCCGACGGAAACAGTGCAGGCCTCGACGAAGAAACCGATCATGTGCCACGGGTACTTGGTCGTGTCGAATGGATACAGTGCCCTGACCGGAAGTCCGCCATCCTCCACAGGTACGAGAAACAGCAGGGCGATTACAAGAAAAAAGCCCAGCGTGCTGAATCCGTAAAAGGTTACGCGACATAGCAGCAGATACTTGCCCAGAATTTTGTCCTCGCCGCCAACTTGAGTAATGTAATTAAATAAAAAAATAAAAATATATATCAATTAATTGTAATCGCGCGTAGTTAACAGCAAATATATGAAATATTAAAATACATTGAAATAATACATTTCCGATCGAGTACAACGATCGGACGAGAAGATAAGGATTCAAGAAGAAAGTACAATCTTAGTCATGATCAATATTGCTGGTGTGTATTTTCTGCGATGCGATATTAGAATTAGTGAAACACGATATACAGCTTCAAAGAAACGTCACGTGTCACCACAGATGTGTATATCAAGCGTGATTATGCAAACTGTCGAGTAATTCTGCGCGAGTGAGCGCGTAGATCTTTAATCGCGTGTCAAGGAGATACGTCGCAACAAGGACTGACAGAGGAAAAATTACTCAAGTGGTTCTGAATTAACGGACAACTCTACGAGCTGAAAGATGGCCCTTTCGCGCACTGTCCCTTTCGACGCGCGGATCTCATTAAAGCACAAAATTACGCACTGTCCAGTCATCGTATTTACTTAACAGAGAATATACATTTATATATGACTCGGCATTTAAAGGCCCAGTCTACTCTAGCA
The DNA here is from genome assembly GCF_003651465.1 of Formica exsecta. Classification (NCBI taxonomy): domain Eukaryota; kingdom Metazoa; phylum Arthropoda; class Insecta; order Hymenoptera; family Formicidae; genus Formica; species Formica exsecta. The sequence continues at coordinate 479,957 of NW_021853570.1, forward strand.
GAGAAAAAGATAATTTGTAGGAATTTTTAAAAATAATTATTGAATTTTTGAATAATAATATTTTTGAATATTAGAAATTGATCTTTCTAGCGTTTTACGTATGTTTTTATCGATATTTAAATAATACATCAGTACTTTTACCGGAAAATTTGCAGAGTTGATCGCAGCCGTCGATAGTTTCGCAGAGCAATCGCACGATCTGCTCACGGCGTGTTTGGAAGATCATCACTTTGAAAAACACGACGACGATCCCGGCGAAGATGCATCCGTCGTCCGTAACGATCGACAAATCGTCGAAGCTCGAACAAATATCAGCCAGCAAAGTCACCATGAAGACGAGCATAATTATCAGAATAAATTTGTTATACGCAAAGTATAAACATTTCGACAGCGCGGACGAATCGGAATCAAGAGCCCATAAGCCAATGTACCTGTGAATATAAAATATAAAATGTTAAAGGATGATCACGTAGAGAGACGAACTTTAAAGTTTAATCAAAAAAAAATCGTAAATTGCAATATTAATCGACATTAATTTCGAGATGCATTTATTATAGAGGTTAACGAGAGACAATATATATTAATGATATATCAATATAATCTATAAAAACACACACATACACGTGATGAACGATCAATCGAACACGCACGTACGTGATATAATATATATGTAGTGGATTCTCACTTGAGATAAGTGATGTGCAGAGCACTCAATTTTCGAAACTGCTCCAAACGGCTGCTGGTCGTCCTTTGTGACATTCCTACGCAACTTCGGCTTCGTGACTACGACAGCGATAAAGGACACGTGCTAGGGCATGAGAGGTCACCTATGTCGCGTGGGTGCAACTCCTCAAACGGCGTATAGGTTCAGCGTTGCATCGAGGGTTGTCTGAATTAATACTTTCGCCTCCCAGCGAAAAATCACCCGTGATAAACCAGGCACGCGATTTTATTGTCGTTCCTTCGAATTATAGACTCTCCCGCGCCCTCGTCGCGACACGTGCGTCGTTTCCCTCGCTTATTCCTCTCTGTCGATAATTTACTAAAGTGCCGGTAATTGCACTGTAATGCACTTACCCGCAATCTCCCCACGATTCGTTTCATTTCATACACGCTTGACAGATTGTTTTACTACGGAAAGAGGCAAATGTACGGAAATAATTTACCAAGTTGCGATTGACGAGCGTCTGAAACGATGTATCGTTTTCCACTTAAAGAAATAAGCAACTCGCTTTTTTTGCAAATTTAATGATGTGTGCTTTACTATAGGACGATTTTCACACACACGCATTGCATCTATAGCAGTATCGTCAATCGTGTTGAATTTATATCAACGACGTTTTTGATTTACAGCCGGTAAAAACGGGAAATAATTGCTACAGACATTTATGTATAATTATACAGACTTGATAACTTTTACGTTTGGTAATTGTAACATTATAACATTTAAATAAAAATAAAATAATTTTTTCACGTAAAAAAAAAAATTAGATTCCGGTACCGGGAATCGAACCCGAGCCTCCTGGGTGAGAGCCAGGTATCCTAGCCACTAGACCATACCGGATTATGTAAGGACATTGTTGAAAATTTAAGAAATAGTGAGCTACTGTACATCAATTATAATATATTTATATATTGTAAATATTTTTATATATCTAAAATATGGTGTAGTTTTCAATAATGCTATATTATAACAATCCTGCAAAAATCCGTTATAAAAGACTTAATAATAAGTAAAATTACTATTTTATCTTATATCCAATAATATAATTATTATAGATAAAGTTATAATAATTGCTGCTATAAAACATAAATATTATGTATATGTATTACAAAAAAAAAAAAAAATTCGTGAAAGCGTGACAAAAAATATTAATCATAAAGAGAATCGAACTGTCGAAAGTTAACCAATACATACTTGACGATAAATTTATTGCATTTAATCACATATTTATCGATTATTGACGTAAAAATAATAATAGTAAAATATATCATTGGGCAAAAGATTTGTCAGAAGTGGGATTCGAACCCACGCCCTCAGAGAGGACCAGAACGCCCCATTCACTCGGTCTTGAACCGAGAAGGTTACGAACCTTGAGTCTGGCGCCTTAGACCGCTCGGCCATCCTGACACTTGCTTGTGCGTATTTTAATAATCCATATAACGCGCATACATGTGATAAAATATATATCAAGTTTCAATATGTAAAAGATTTGCATAAATAAATATCACATTTCCGACAGATAGTATACATTATGTAAAAAAATAAGTTATAATACTTATAAATTTTGCCGAAAAATTTTTCCTTTGATAAAATACGAAACATTATGCAAAATTTTAAATAAATTCATAGACACTTATTTTTTTTTATAATGTTCATTTATAATGTTGTTACGAGCAAAAGAATTTGTCAGAAGTGGGATTCGAACCCACGCCCTCAGAGAGGACCAGAACACTCGGAAAACTCGGTCTTTAACCGAGAAGGTGTGAACCTTGAGTCTGGCGCCTTAGACCGCTCGGCCATCCTGACAGTTGAACTCATGCTCGTTAAAATCATCTCATTAGAATGACTGCTTGAATATATATAATATATATTTATATTGCATTCAAAAAATATAAAGATATTTTAATATTATTGTAAAGTACACAACTTGAAGAGCATTAGATAACAAAAATATATAAAACTGTAAAAGATATAAAAAAAAAAATTTCGTGACGACAAAAGATGTTTCCGCCCGGGATCGAACCGGGGACCTTGTGCGTGTGAAGCACACGTGATAACCACTACACTACGGAAACTTGTCGAAAGTACTTCTTCTAACATGGCAGATAAAGCGTATATAAGAATTTTAATAACAAAATTCCGTAATGTAACTTGTCAAAACGCATGTTCTGTTTATATATAAAAAAAAATGAAATAATTAATAAAAGATAATTAGTGCAAATTAATACAAAACGCAAGAAATATAAGAAAAAAAATTCAAGTACATTATAAATTGCATATACCTTTCTCTTCTATTAAGTTATATAATTTATGAATAATAACTATTTTTTTAACTATATATAAAACTAACGACTTCCCTCTGTAATGAATAAAAAAAAATTGTAATAATAGATTTAAAGAAATATAATGCCGTTACATCGGCAAATCAATTCCTGGAATTCGCACGATCATTCGTCACGAAATGCATAGTCGGTATGCTGGAAATATTTTAGTATCCTTTGAATTGTGTATTGTAAATTGCACGTATATATGATACTAAATTGGACCATCGCTTCGATGGATCCGCGGAATTCCCACCGTCTCGAGATACGTCATGGTACGAAGATTTACATTCCGATCCAGATAATAATATCGCGTTACGATTGTAATTATCTGTGAATTATAGTACTCGGATGTGCTCAGTTCATCTCGTTGACGATTGTATTTCTTATATATGTATATGTAATATATTCTTCCTGCCGTGAAAACACATATAGAGATGATTGCAATGATAACTGTTTGGATAAATGATAAATATCATGTTTGAGCAAAAATGTATGGCATCAAGACAGTCGTGAATTATTAAGGATATCCGACAATCTTCCTCATGTCCCTGGACGATTCGTGCGTGTGCAAAAATTGCAAACGTTAATTTCCTTTCTCATTTCGAATTTCGTTCGCCTGGTGCCTGCCCTGTCCATTTTTCTCGAAACTCAATTAATGCGTCTCTTCCGTGAAACATTTTTTACCACAAAAACGGTCTGTTTTAGTCAAAAAGAGAAGACTCCTCTTATTACTTATACATGTACTTAAAATTCTCTTGCAGAAATAATATAAGAGTTATTAATGTATGTGAATAACGTAATAGCTTTATTGGAAGTAATAAATTACTGCGCGGCGAAGTGTTCATCATATTATCAAAGTCGGACAATTATTTAACAAATTATACAGCATTTAAAATATTTAATTTAATAAACAAGAAACACAATTGATTTAATAGCTTATAAAGGAATGGATATATTTGAAGCTGCAAAAAAATGGATATGACAAAAAAATTAATCTTGCGACAAATTGTGCGACAAATTGTTTGACAAATATAAATGAATTTACCGTTCAATGTGAATATTACATAGTTTCTACATAGATTTATGAAAAAAAATGAGATACTTAAAGTTGCAAAAAAGTTTGTTTACTAATTGTAAGATATACAGAGTAATAAAAACTTTTTTTTATTTTACCATGATTTCTCAAGAACGAATATAAATATCAATAAGTTTATTTTTTTTAGATGGTATGTAATTAATTTCTCTGCAACTGAATCTAAATTTTGTCAAGAAAATATACTTGGTCATATAAACAAAAATTTAAAAAAGCCGAAAATTCCTTTTTTTTGCCGCCACTTTGTCAATTTTTTTTTTTAGCTTCTGTTTCAGAATCAATAAAGAAATAATTAAAGAAAGAGCATGCCGTTGATAGCATCTCGAAATTTTGCATGTAGGCTGTTGAATCGTAGTAAAACAAAAAAAAACCTTTTTCGTAAATCTATATAGAAACTAGTACTAAACAGTTACTTTGTTTATATTGAGCGCAAGCGATTTATCGCATCTATTTTCTTTTTGCTTTAAAGATATCCTCTCTCCTTAAGATTCACGTATTATTATCGTACATATGTACGTATTGAAGCCGATTTATATAATGTTAGCAGAAAAGATAAGAGCAAGCGAAAATAAGGAATACATTTCGAATCTATATTGGTATATTTTAATTGACACACCAGCTGATCGCGTGGTCGTTAAATCTGAAATTTATTGGAGGATCGAAACGCAGGAGCTTCAATAAAAAGAAAAAAAACGTTACAAGCGTAAAAAGCCGTTAAACGGCTTAGTCTTATCGTAATGTAGGGATTACATAAAGACTTTTATTTATTGAACGCGGAAAGAATTCAGGTTGCTCGCGTCTTTATATGGTAGAATAAAAGCGGTGCGGTCAAGGGGGGATCGCGTTTCATCGTATATATAAATAATACAAAAATAATACCAAAAAAGTTATAAAATCCGCTATTGTGTCCGATGATGCGCTCCAACACACAATGCAATGTCTCGTATTCTTTCGAAATCTGGATCACCCCCGTTTTCACGCGTGCCGAGCATGATAACGGTGCTGGACACTAGAATTGATCTCGGATCGATCATCGGTACCAAATACGTCGGGAAATTATGCGCGTCTTCAAGATGCGGCTACCAATTCGTGGGCATCGTACCGTGAAATGTACTTCTCGGCCACTTAGCGGGCGCAAATTTGGAACAACGATTCGCACATATTGATATACGCACATGCACGTTCGGAAACACATGTGTAATCGCACGATCCGTCACCCTCAGTAGATATTGATGCTGCGGAGGTCCATTTACAATCTCCCCTTACCTGATTTTACCGTACCAATTCCGATAACATTTTGAGAATAAAACACTTTATGGTATTACTGATAAATATACTTCGAAATATATTCGTTCAGTTATAAATTTCACGACAAATTTGATGTTTCTTTAACGAAAGTTTGATAAGAGATTATTATTTGTCTCAATTTTTATCGATATTAAAGCAATATCGATAGAAACTGAAATGCCATTTTTCAAAATCCTTGACTTTTGACATCTATGAATCAGAGGACAGTTGATATATGTTCGAAATACTTTATATATTTAAATCAACATCATATGAGATATATTTATTTCAATTTATAAATCTCAATATAAATCCATTCCACTCTTATTAATTGTATTGTATTGTATTGTATATTTAGTTAAATCAGATCTATGAAAGTCGTCTTTGGAAAAATGACACAAGTTTGTAAGAAATTTTTGTTTTATAATGAATTATTAACGCGTTCGAAAAATTAATCAGCTAGAAGAAACGAGAATTTATATGCATATAGCATCGATTTATTTACAAAATTACAATAAATTATATTGGAAGTGGATTGATATCTTAATCAACTCAAAATCCAGAATCATATGTGTGACTAATGTCAAACAATGCTAAACTAATGCTAAACAATCGAGACTATTCTATACATTTGACGAAATGATATTAATTCTCGCTCAACCAAAATCATTTCATCAATCTTTTGCTTTTACAAGTTTTTAACATCGTAAAGTATACATAATCTCTCTTATATATTATACATATATATTTCATATAATATAATATACATATATATCTCTTTCTTTCCTTTCTCTCTCTTTCTTTGCCCTCTTCATTTATAAAATATAAATAAAACATATATTTTTGACAGAAGAGATTATGTATACTAGAATAATTTCTGTAAAAGTGGCATAATTAACGTTTCAAATACATAAAAGAAAAGAAAAATTCGTCATATGGATAAATGCATTACAAGTGATATAAATAATTTGATAGACAATTCAGTGCGAGAGCTAATAATACGGAGATCGGTAGAGTCCATCTTGAATGTATCTTTCGAATACATACATGAACAATACTAATGTAATCGGGATGCATCGATATTATGCGTGTTGTGTATCAATAGTCGCGTTAATAGGAAATACAATCAATGGGCAGAATCCACGATGTTGTAGGAATCCATTCTTCTGGTATATCCTAGTAAGATTTACTGTTATTCAATAACTACATTTTTAACGGCCTAATTCCAACTAAAACAATATAATTTCCTGACTGTATCGCATCCGCATTTAAAAATTATTTGGCCAAAATTAATTCTCGAATGCCGAATGCTACCATTTAATGTATATAATTGAGCATCGCTATTCGCAAAACGTGTAAAGATCTAAATTTTTTTGTCACGAAACAATCATGCTGTATCTTATTATATCGTGAACGTGATAAATATTTATAGTTGCTAAAAATAATAACGCGATATTATGAGCAGCATGCAAATACGCTTGCAAACGAGATTCCTAGATATTGTTTTCCTAAATATTAATAATTACGAGCTTGGAATTACGATTACATATACCGTGTAATAAATAATGCAACGTGGGTAAATCGCATGCAACTAAATGTACATAGTAAATCCGGCTTTGTGAATATGAATTTTATCTTTTAACGAGTGTAATAATTATTAAACTAATTAATTGCGTATAAACAAATATCTAATATTAACACCTACCTAATATCAACACAAACGTACCAATATTAATGTATTGGTACATCTCGCAAAGTGTTAAGATTAATATGTTCTTAGGACATAGCGATACATATCCTACAAAAATACAGAATAAGTATATATATATATATATAATCACTCTTCAGGACTAAAACTTATCACACGTTATATAATCCATATAAATTATGAGATTACTATTTTTTTCTCCGTATTTAAAAGCGAAACTTAATTCTATATACAGTCTGTCGGATTTTAATACTTATGAAGAGAATGATATTATGTAGAAATATAGAATTTATAAAAAGTGTATATTTAATAAAAGATTTAAACAAATCACTCTCTACCAATACGCAACAAAAAAGAAATTAACGTTTCTTAACAAACTCACTTTTTTCTTTTATCGCAGTCGGTCGTCTTTTGAATTATCAGCTTATTCCGCTGTCTCGTTACCTTAGTTGTCGAACGAGTATTGGGCGCGATTTGTTTTAATCCCTGCTGTAAAGCTCTACAGGGACTAGCTACACGTGGGGGTGTTGTACCTTTGAGTAGAGCCTCGACGTCCGCCAATCGTTTCTTTAGAGCCCTGTTCTCTTTCTTGCACCTCGCGAGTTCGGAATCCTTATCCAATCTCTCGTGACCGGAGCTGCTCGTCTCCTCCGCAAAGTGCCTGAACACATGATGCAACTTGTCCTCGTACTGTTTTTGCATCAAGACCATTCGTCTCTCGGCTTCCATCAGCCGCCAATCCTGATTCGCGATGTGCGTCTCCAGCTCCGTTATTTGAACTTCTAGATTTTTCGAACTTTCCTTCAAATCAATTACCTTGCGAAAGTACTTCATAAATAACGTTATTATTTCACCGTGAGAGAGTTTTTTCAAGCGTTCCATTAGCATCCTTTCGCCCTTCTCACGTTGAGATTGATTCTCATCGAAATCTTTTCGTCCGCAGATCATTTCGTTTTTGTGCTCAATCATTGCATCGATAGCCTCGATGGTTTCGCCGCATTCCAGCAATTTACGTTCCTCGACCGTAGTCAGGGTTCTCTCCTTTTGGAATTTTTCATCCAAATCACATTTCTCGTCTACCAAACAGTCCCGGGTGTGCCTCAAATTTCTAATCTCGTGCCGTAGCGCTTCTTTCTCATCTGTGTCCGCGGTTCTCTCCAAATCCATTGATTTTTCTTTCAAAACGTGGTCCAGATGAGATATTCTCGCACTTACATCTAATAAATTCTTCTTCTTATCCGAGCAATCAGTCTTCGATTTCGTATTATGTTTCTCATCTTCACTCTCCGATTGCATTTCCTTCAACTTGGAAGCAGTTAAGTTGTATTTTTCCTCGAGCTCGCGAATCTTCTGTTGATCCTTTGCAAGTTCTTCTTCCAATTGCTTTTTACGTTCTTCTTCCCGTTTTAGTTGCCGCTTCAATTTATCCATCTGCTTCTTGGAAGTATTTAGTGACGCTTCAAGCTCCAAAACTTTTTTCGCTGAATCGCCCGCAATTTGCTTTATCTTGTCTATATCCATTAATCGTTTCTCGTAGTGTATCGCCATATTTTTCATTAGTTCGATTTCCTTCTTGTGTACCGATTTCTCCTCAGGTTCTCTGTACATAGATGCATTTTCTGCCTGCACTAATTGTGTTCTCTTATTATAATATTCTTCTTCCAATTTACTTCGTTTACGTTGGAATTTTTGCTTCGCATTAGCGCGTGTATCAGAATTCTTAATCATATCCGCTATAAAACGTTGCTTAATTTTAATTGTCGTTTGCAGTTCTTCAATACGTTTATGCGCTCCATCCAAATTTGATTGAATTCTCTTTACTTGTGTTTGCTTCGCTTCATTATTTAATGTTAGGGCTTTCAATTCCTTAATAGGTTCAGGTATCTCTGTGGTCTTGAGAGCATCAAGTAACAAATCTGGTGAATTGTCATTTTGTATTGCAAGAAAATTTTCATTAATGGCATTATCATTAATGTTAATTTCCGATTCACGATTATCTAACACACATGGTTTAGTATATTCTGACATATGGTTTCCTAGAATTTGATTGGGACAAGGTTTTAAACTGTCGTTGAAGACTAATACCTCATTACACATATCAGAACCAGGAAGCATAGAATTTCTCCTAGAATTTGGATTCCTTAATGGTATAGGATGAGCTACTGGTACATAATTATTATTCACGGATCTTGTCACTGGAGGAGATATAAGCCCGATATTTGTTTCTCTGAAATCGTCCTTTTTAGAACCGACAATTATATCTGTTTCTATTTTAAACTTGTTCATAAACTCATCCAGCTTCTCTAGAAAATCTGGACTTTCTGAGCTCGCATCACTTTGATCCTCTTCGTCGTCTTCATCTTCGTCCTCATCGGCTTCGGATAGTTCGCTCTCCGAACTGGAGGTACAATTGGAATTAAGCTTAAGTTTTACTTGATTTGCAGATTCATCCGTTTTTTCATCAGTTTCTGTTACTTCCTCAATACATTCCAATGATCTCCTTGTATTCTCTGCATATCCTTGCAAACTAGTGGTCTCATCGCTAGCTATACATTCCTCGTACTCTTGTTTCATGCACAACCATTGCTCAATTTGATCTTGTTCGGTATGTGGCAAGATATTATTAGTCATGAGTTTTGTAAATAGACCTTCCGCATTAGAGACCAACTTAGACCATTGAGCAGCTGCAAATTCTAATCTAAATAGATCTGCGCTAGAACTACGTTCTCCAGAAGTAGCAGGTGTCATTGTGTCGTGCGTCTCGTCACCGGCCTGTTCGTTTTCCTCTTCGATTAATTGATGACGTTCGTGATCACGATAGGATGGCATCGTCTCAACGTATGCCGCATAACATTGATGATTATTCAATATTGCTTGATATTGACTCCATGGCCCGCAATGCATCATTTTATCCGCCTCATATAATCTCATGCAACAAAGGACTTGTCTGCTCAAACAAGGAAATTTGAACCTACAAAATTTTCATTTATTTCATTGTTATGCTTAAGCAAAATTATTGTGACAATAGAAACTATTGTGTTTCAAATTAATATCCCATGTGTAATATCATATTGTATAAAAATAAGATTGCCACAAAATTGTAATAAAATTGTTTGGATAATAAATTAATATTTAGGGTACTTACTAATAAAATTTCTAATTTATTTCCCACGTCTCAGAATCATGTTCCAAAATTTCTTGTTGTACAGAAAGGTTGCACAACGCATATTAAACGATGATTTTTATATTTCACGACTTCACAAATAGAAACCACGAGGGTTTAATCTTCACGAAATCTGTTTGTTAAAAACTTTCAAGCTAGCAAAAGAGTCAATGCCAACTATATCGAGCAATGTCCACAGAATAGAATTCCAAGAATGAAATTGTGTATGTGTGTATATATATATACTACATACAATACTACGTCATAAAATGAGTCATTTCCATAAAAATGACAATTAAATATTTATTTGCGAAACATCGGAATGACAATAAATAACGAAATTAAAAGGCGCTCCACTATTTATATTACACGATACATCAACGACGTCAGGTTAGGCACCGACGAGGTACTATTAAAGATGACCAACCTTATGGAAGTGTGCAGTAGTGTGGTTGAAAAAAAGAACTCGCTGCTGGTATGTACAATTTTTGCATTATCGGTAATAAACTTGTGATTTCATAGAATAAAATACTCAACATTCGTGTTCGTTACCAGAGAGAAGCCTGAGAGAGACCACGCCGACATTTTTCGAAAGACGCCTTTTCTATCTCGTACAGTAGCGTCAACTAGATCCATTTTAGAGCCGGCGGAACTACATAACCAGATTTACTTTTCGGTGCCACGGTAAAACGGCCGGTTGGTGCATGTCCGTGTTAAATATACAATTGTGGATCAAAAGAGAAATATTATGGATTTATTAATGTCTTATTAGCTACGCGTGATGTTTTGTCAGTCTATGTATATACTACAGCGATAATAAATTATAATTGAAGTATTTTTATGTATATGCGCATGTAAAATTAATAATAAATTTTCTTAAATTAATTTTCTTAATAATTTTTTTCCTAATTCTTAAATATAACGTGTAGAAAATATTTGTAATAAATTGCTGTCACTTTTTTCTTATTTTTGAAACAAAATTAAGTATTAAGCATTTTAAACATTATCAAATTATGCTTTTAATTTATTTAGCTTTCTATTATTATTTTTTTTTTTTTTATAATTATATATTAATTATATTTTTCTACGATTTTAACCGTGTTCTATTGTTTTTTAAGAAGTTTTAATTGTTGATAGCATTAATCAATTTTTGCATGTTTATATGATTGCCGACTGTCAGATTTTCGCAAAATGTCATACAATGTCAAAAAATCGCGGTGTCTTACGCAATATTGTTTTTTTAACGTATAAAATGTTAAGAGTGTTTTTTCTATCTTGTGGTATTTCACTCAGAATTTTAATTAAAAGGCCGGAAATGCGAAAATAATATTTTTCTCGGGACATTTATATTTGTAATTATACGACATTAATTTCAAAAACGACTAAAGTTCCCTTTTCTCTATTATTGTTTTTTTATTTTTTACTTTCATTTTATTTGAAAAAATATTAATATAAAAAATATAACTATAGTATCTCTCTTAGTCTGACTCTTCCCCTTCGACCTGTCCGGCATGGGTGACCCTACCGGTAACTATTTTAACGTTTTTGAGTGAAGCAAGTTTGAACGCTTTGAGAGCAATTAAACCTAATTTACTATGAATATATATTTGACCAAAAATAGATATTTGAAAGAATCTGATTAATATAAATAATATAAAGTACGTTCTCCATCTTTGACGTTATTTTGTCTTTAAAATACAGAAGATTATTCTTTGCCCTGATTAATCAATCATACGATTACTAAAGTATTTCATTCATTAATCTATATAATTCAAGTATTTCATTCATTAATCTATAATAATTCAAGTATTCCTAATAACCCCCAAGACGAAATATATGACGCCATTAATATCGATCTCAGAACGATCACAAACTTGCTTCATTCGAAAACGCTATATACATTACCGCCGGCATAGCTCTCAGGTTCGTTAAAGCACACAAACCTCCTCACCCGGCAAATGCCATCGTTAAGGTGGAGATACCATCGAGGAGGAAAAATTTCTATTTTAATAATTTTTTTTTATGATATATAGGTTTCTTTCAATAAACAGGTTTTACAAATATGCCTAATAAAAAATATAATATACAAAGAATTATATAAAATGTATATAATATATAATTAGAAATTATATAATGTATAATTACAAAATATATTACAAAAGACTTAAAAACATATTGTACAAAGTATATTACAAAATATATTACAAAATATATAAATATGTATTACAAATATATTATAATTAATTCTATATATCTGATATAGAATTAATTATATTACAAATATATATTACAAAATATAATATAAAGGTTAATATAAAATATAATTTAAAATGTAATACAAAATAATTTATTACACGAAAATGTCCGAAATATTCATA